>NW_027617648.1:0-105000 GCF_964187855.1 Myxine glutinosa | reverse complement strand
TGAAAAACCACTTTTCGCACGTGTGTTGGTGCAGGAAACCACTTTTGCACTTGTATTAGTGTGGAAAAAACACTTTTCACACTTGTGTTAGTGTTGAAAAACCACTTTTCGCACTTGTGTTAGTGTTGAAAAACCACTTTTCGCACTTGTGTTAGTGTTGAAAAACCACTTTTCGCACTTGTGTTAATGTTGAAAAACCACTTTTCGCACTTGTGTTGGTGCAGGAAACCACTTTTGCACTTGTATTAGTGTGGAAAAAACACTTTTCGCACTTGTGTTAGTGTTGAAAAACCATTTTTCGCACTTGTGTTATTGTTGAAAAACAACTTTTCGCACTTGTGTTGGTGCAGGAAACCACTTTTGCACTTGTAGTAGTGTGGGAAAAACACTTTTCGCACTTGTGTTAGTGTTGAAAAACCACTTTTCGCACTTGTGTTAGTGTTGAAAAACCACTTTTCGCATTTGTGTTGGTGCAGGAAACCACTTTTGCACTTGTATTAGTGTGGAAAAAACACTTTTTGCACTTGTGATAGTGTTAAAAAACCACTTTTCGCACTTGTGTTAGTGTTGAAAAACCACTTTTCGCACTTGTGTTGGTACAGGAAACCACTTTTGCACTTGTATTAGTGTGGAAAAACCACTTTTCGCACTTGTGTTAGTGTTGAAAAACGACTTTTCACACTTGTATTAGTGTTGAAAAACCACTTTTCGCACTTGTGTTAGTGTTGAAAAACCACTTTTCGCACTTGTGTTGGTGCAGGAAACCACGTTTGCACTTGTATTAGTGTGGAAAAACCACTTTTCGCACTTGTGTTAGTGTTGAAAAACCACTTTTCGCACTTGTGTTAGTGTTGAAAAACCACTTTTCGCACTTGTGTTAGTGTTGAAAAACCACTTTTCGCACTTGTGTTGGTGCAGGAAACCACTTTTGCACTTGTATTAGTGTGGAAAAACGCTTTTCGCACTTGTGTTAGTGTTGAAAAACCACTTTTCGAACTTGTGTTAGTGTTGAAAAACCAATTTTCGCACTTGTGTTGGTGCAGGAAACCACTTTTGCACTTGTATTAGTGTGGAAAAAACACTTTTTGCACTTGTGATAGTGTTGAAAAACCACTTTTCGCACTTGTGTTAGTGTTGAAAAACCACTTTTCACGCTTGTGTTAGTGTTGAAAAACCACTTTTCGCACTTGTGTTGGTGCAGGAAACCACTTTTGCACTTGTATTAGTGTGGAAAAAACACTTTTTGCACTTGTGATAGTGTTGAAAAACCAATTTTCGCACTTGTGTTAGTGTTGAAAAACCACTTTTCGCACTTGTGTTGGTGCAGGAAACCACGTTTGCACTTGTATTAGTGTGGCAAAACCACTTTTCGCACTTGTGTTAGTGTTGAAAAACCACTTTTCGCACTTGTGTTAGTGTTGAAAAACCACTTTTCGCACTTGTGTTAGTGTTGAAAAACCACTTTTCGTACTTGTGTTGGTGCAGGAACCCACTTTTGCACTTGTATTAGTGTGGAAAAACCACTTTTTGCACTTGTGATAGTGTTGAAAAACCACTTTTCGCACTTGTGTTGGTGCAGGAAACCGCTTTTGCACTTGTATTAGTGTGGAAAAACCTCTTTTCGCACTTGTGTTAGTGTTGAAAAACCACTTTTCGCACTTGTGTTAGTGTTGAAAAACCACTTTTCGCACTTGTGTTAGTGTTGAAAAACCACTTTTCGCACTTGTGTTGGTGCAGGAAACCACTTTTGCACTTGTATTATTGTGGAAAAAACACTTTTCGCACTTGTGATAGTGTTGAAAAACCACTTTTCGCACTTGTGTTAGTGTTGAAAAACCATTTTCGCACTTGTGTTGGTGCAGGAAACCACTTTTGCACTTGTATTAGTGTGGAAAAAACACTTTTCGCACTTGTGTTAGTGTTGAAAAACCACTTTTCGCACTTGTGTTAGTGTTGAAAAACCACTTTTCGCACTTGTGTTGGTGCAGGAAACCACTTTTGCACTTGTATTAGTGTGGAAAAAACACTTTTCGCACTTGTTTTAGTGTTGAAAAAACACTTTTCGCACTTGTGTTAGTGTTGAAAAACCACTTTTCGCACTTGTGTTGGTGCAGGAAACCACTTTTGCACTTGTATTAGTGTGGACAAAAACACTTTTTGCACTTGTGATAGTGTTGAAAAACCACTTTTCGCACTTGTGTTAGTGTTGAAAAACCACTTTTCTCACTTGTGTTGGTGCAGGAAACCACTTTTGCACTTGTATTAGTGTGGAAAAACCACTTTTTGCACTTGTGTTAGTGTTGATAAACCACTTTTCGCACTTGTGTTGGTGCAGAAAACCACTTTTGCACTTGTATTAGTGTGGAAAAAACACTTTTTGCACTTGTGATAGTGTTGAAAAACCACTTTTCGCACTTGTGTTAGTGTTGAAAAACCACTTTTCGCACTTGTGTTGGTGCAGGAAACCACTTTTGCACTTGTATTAGTGTGGAAAAAACACTTTTTGCACTTGTGATAGTGTTGAAAAACCACTTTTCACACTTGTGTTAGTGTTGAAAAACCACTTTTCGCACTTGTGTTGGTGCAGGAAACCACTTTTGCACTTGTATTAGTGTGGAAAAACACTTTTTGCACTTGTGATAGTGTTGAAAAACCACTTTTCGCACTTGTGTTAGTGTTGAAAAGCCACTTTTCGCACTTGTGTTGGTGCAGGAAACCACTTTTGCACTTGTATTAGTGTGGAAAAACCACTTTTTGCACTTGTGTTAGTGTTGAAAAACCACTTTTTGCACTTGTGTTAGTGTTGAAAAACCACTTTTCGCACTTGTGTTAGTGTTGAAAAACCACTTTTCGTACTTGTGTTGGTGCAGGTAACCACTTTTGCACTTGTATTAGTGTGGAAAAAACACTTTTTGCACTTGTGATAGTGTTGAAAAACCACTTTTCGCACTTCTGTTAGTGTTGAAAAACCACTTTTCGCACTTGTTTTGGTGCAGGAACCCACTTTTGCACTTGTATTAGTGTGGAAAAACCACTTTTCGCACTTGTGTTAGTGTTGAAAAACCACTTTTCGCACTTGTGTTGGTGCAGGAAACCACTTTTGCACTTGTATTAGTGTGGAAAAACACTTTTTGCACTTGTGATAGTGTTGAAAAACCACTTTTCGCACTTGTGTTAGTGTTGAAAAGCCACTTTTCGCACTTGTGTTGGTGCAGGAAACCACTTTTGCACTTGTATTAGTGTGGAAAAACCACTTTTTGCACTTGTGTTAGTGTTGAAAAACCACTTTTTGCACTTGTGTTAGTGTTGAAAAACCACTTTTCGCACTTGTGTTAGTGTTGAAAAACCACTTTTCGCACGTGTGTTGGTGCAGGTAACCACTTTTGCACTTGTATTAGTGTGGAAAAAACACTTTTCGCACTTGTGTTAGTGTTGAAAAACCACTTTTCGCACTTGTGTTTGTGTTGAAAAACCACTTTTTGCACTTGTGTTAGTGTTGAAAAACCACTTTTCGCACTTGTGTTAGTGTTGAAAAACCACTTTTCGTACTTGTGTTGGTGCAGGAAACCAGTTTTGCACTTGTATTAGTGTGGAAAAAACACTTTTTGCACTTGTGATAGTGTTGAAAAACCACTTTTCGCACTTCTGTTAGTGTTGAAAAACCACTTTTCGCACTTGTTTTGGTGCAGGAACCCACTTTTGCACTTGTATTAGTGTGGAAAAACCACTTTTCGCACTTGTGTTAGTGTTGAAAAACGACTTTTTGCACTTGTGTTAGTGTTGAAAAACCACTTTTCGCACTTGTGTTGGTGCAGGAAACCACTTTTGCACTTGTATTAGTGTGGAAAAAACACTTTTTGCACTTGTGATAGTGTTGAAAAACCACTTTTCGCACTTGTGTTAGTGTTGAAAAACCACTTTTCGCACTTGTGTTGGTGCAGGAAACCACTTTTGCACTTGTATTAGTGTGGAAAAACCACTTTTCGCACTTGTGTTAGTGTTGAAAAACCACTTTTCGCACTTGTGTTAGTGTTGAAAAACCACTTTTCGCACTTGTGTTGGTGCATGAAACCACTTTTACACTTGTATTAGTGTGGAAAAAACACTTTTTGCACTTGTGATAGTGCTGAAAAACCACTTTTCGCACTTGTGTTAGTGTTGAAAAACCACTTTTCGCACGTGTGTTGGTGCAGGAAACCACTTTTGCACTTGTATTAGTGTGGAAAAAACACTTTTCACACTTGTGTTAGTGTTGAAAAACCACTTTTCGCACTTGTGTTAGTGTTGAAAAACCACTTTTCGCACTTGTGTTAGTGTTGAAAAACCACTTTTCGCACTTGTGTTAATGTTGAAAAACCACTTTTCGCACTTGTGTTGGTGCAGGAAACCACTTTTGCACTTGTATTAGTGTGGAAAAAACACTTTTCGCACTTGTGTTAGTGTTGAAAAACCATTTTTCGCACTTGTGTTATTGTTGAAAAACAACTTTTCGCACTTGTGTTGGTGCAGGAAACCACTTTTGCACTTGTAGTAGTGTGGGAAAAACACTTTTCGCACTTGTGTTAGTGTTGAAAAACCACTTTTCGCACTTGTGTTAGTGTTGAAAAACCACTTTTCGCATTTGTGTTGGTGCAGGAAACCACTTTTGCACTTGTATTAGTGTGGAAAAAACACTTTTTGCACTTGTGATAGTGTTAAAAAACCACTTTTCGCACTTGTGTTAGTGTTGAAAAACCACTTTTCGCACTTGTGTTGGTACAGGAAACCACTTTTGCACTTGTATTAGTGTGGAAAAACCACTTTTCGCACTTGTGTTAGTGTTGAAAAACGACTTTTCACACTTGTATTAGTGTTGAAAAACCACTTTTCGCACTTGTGTTAGTGTTGAAAAACCACTTTTCGCACTTGTGTTGGTGCAGGAAACCACGTTTGCACTTGTATTATTGTGGAAAAACCACTTTTCGCACTTGTGTTAGTGTTGAAAAACCACTTTTCGCACTTGTGTTAGTGTTGAAAAACCACTTTTCGCACTTGTGTTAGTGTTGAAAAACCACTTTTCGCACTTGTGTTGGTGCAGGAAACCACTTTTGCACTTGTATTAGTGTGGAAAAAACACTTTTCGCACTTGTGTTAGTGTTGAAAAACCACTTTTCGCACTTGTGTTAGTGTTGAAAAACCACTTTTCGCACTTGTGTTAGTGTTGAAAAACCACTTTTCGCACTTGTGTTGGTGCAGGAAACCACTTTTGCACTTGTATTATTGTGGAAAAAACACTTTTCGCACTTGTGATAGTGTTGAAAAACCACTTTTCGCACTTGTGTTAGTGTTGAAAAACCATTTTCGCACTTGTGTTGGTGCAGGAAACCACTTTTGCACTTGTATTAGTGTGGAAAAAACACTTTTCGCACTTGTGTTAGTGTTGAAAAACCACTTTTCGCACTTGTGTTAGTGTTGAAAAACCACTTTTCGCACTTGTGTTGGTGCAGGAAACCACTTTTGCACTTGTATTAGTGTGGAAAAAACACTTTTCGCACTTGTTTTAGTGTTGAAAAAACACTTTTCGCACTTGTGTTAGTGTTGAAAAACCACTTTTCGCACTTGTGTTGGTGCAGGAAACCACTTTTGCACTTGTATTAGTGTGGACAAAAACACTTTTTGCACTTGTGATAGTGTTGAAAAACCACTTTTCGCACTTGTGTTAGTGTTGAAAAACCACTTTTCTCACTTGTGTTGGTGCAGGAAACCACTTTTGCACTTGTATTAGTGTGGAAAAACCACTTTTTGCACTTGTGTTAGTGTTGATAAACCACTTTTCGCACTTGTGTTGGTGCAGAAAACCACTTTTGCACTTGTATTAGTGTGGAAAAAACACTTTTTGCACTTGTGATAGTGTTGAAAAACCACTTTTCGCACTTGTGTTAGTGTTGAAAAACCACTTTTCGCACTTGTGTTGGTGCAGGAAACCACTTTTGCACTTGTATTAGTGTGGAAAAAACACTTTTTGCACTTGTGATAGTGTTGAAAAACCACTTTTCACACTTGTGTTAGTGTTGAAAAACCACTTTTCGCACTTGTGTTGGTGCAGGAAACCACTTTTGCACTTGTATTAGTGTGGAAAAACACTTTTTGCACTTGTGATAGTGTTGAAAAACCACTTTTCGCACTTGTGTTAGTGTTGAAAAGCCACTTTTCGCACTTGTGTTGGTGCAGGAAACCACTTTTGCACTTGTATTAGTGTGGAAAAACCACTTTTTGCACTTGTGTTAGTGTTGAAAAACCACTTTTTGCACTTGTGTTAGTGTTGAAAAACCACTTTTCGCACTTGTGTTAGTGTTGAAAAACCACTTTTCGTACTTGTGTTGGTGCAGGTAACCACTTTTGCACTTGTATTAGTGTGGAAAAAACACTTTTTGCACTTGTGATAGTGTTGAAAAACCACTTTTCGCACTTCTGTTAGTGTTGAAAAACCACTTTTCGCACTTGTTTTGGTGCAGGAACCCACTTTTGCACTTGTATTAGTGTGGAAAAACCACTTTTCGCACTTGTGTTAGTGTTGAAAAACCACTTTTCGCACTTGTGTTGGTGCAGGAAACCACTTTTGCACTTGTATTAGTGTGGAAAAACACTTTTTGCACTTGTGATAGTGTTGAAAAACCACTTTTCGCACTTGTGTTAGTGTTGAAAAGCCACTTTTCGCACTTGTGTTGGTGCAGTAAACCACTTTTGCACTTGTATTAGTGTGGAAAAACCACTTTTTGCACTTGTGTTAGTGTTGAAAAACCACTTTTTGCACTTGTGTTAGTGTTGAAAAACCACTTTTCGCACTTGTGTTAGTGTTGAAAAACCACTTTTCGCACGTGTGTGGGTGCAGGTAACCACTTTTGCACTTGTATTAGTGTGGAAAAAACACTTTTCGCACTTGTGTTAGTGTTGAAAAACCACTTTTCGCACTTGTGTTAGTGTTGAAAAACCACTTTTTGCACTTGTGTTAGTGTTGAAAAACCACTTTTCGCACTTGTGTTAGTGTTGAAAAACCACTTTTCGTACTTGTGTTGGTGCAGGAAACCAGTTTTGCACTTGTATTAGTGTGGAAAAAACACTTTTTGCACTTGTGATAGTGTTGAAAAACCACTTTTCGCACTTCTGTTAGTGTTGAAAAACCACTTTTCGCACTTGTTTTGGTGCAGGAACCCACTTTTGCACTTGTATTAGTGTGGAAAAACCACTTTTCGCACTTGTGTTAGTGTTGAAAAACCACTTTTTGCACTTGTGTTAGTGTTGAAAAACCACTTTTCGCACTTGTGTTGGTGCAGGAAACCACTTTTGCACTTGTATTAGTGTGGAAAAAACACTTTTTGCACTTGTGATAGTGTTGAAAAACCACTTTTCGCACTTGTGTTAGTGTTGAAAAACCACTTTTCGCACTTGTGTTGGTGCAGGAAACCACTTTTGCACTTGTATTAGTGTGGAAAAACCACTTTTCGCACTTGTGTTAGTGTTGAAAAACCACTTTTCGCACTTGTGTTAGTGTTGAAAAACCACTTTTCGCACTTGTGTTGGTGCATGAAACCAGTTTTGCACTTGTATTAGTGTGGAAAAAACACTTTTTGCACTTGTGATAGTGCTGAAAAACCACTTTTCGCACTTGTGTTAGTGTTGAAAAACCACTTTTCGCACGTGTGTTGGTGCAGGAAACCACTTTTGCACTTGTATTAGTGTGGAAAAAACACTTTTCACACTTGTGTTAGTGTTGAAAAACCACTTTTCGCACTTGTGTTGGTGTTGAAAAACCACTTTTCGCACTTGTGTTAGTGTTGAAAAACCACTTTTCGCACTTGTGTTAATGTTGAAAAACCACTTTTCGCACTTGTGTTGGTGCAGGAAACCACTTTTGCACTTGTATTAGTGTGGAAAAAACACTTTTCGCACTTGTGTTAGTGTTGAAAAAACCATTTTTCGCACTTGTGTTATTGTTGAAAAACAACTTTTCGCACTTGTGTTGGTGCAGGAAACCACTTTTGCACTTGTAGTAGTGTGGGAAAAACACTTTTCGCACTTGTGTTAGTGTTGAAAAACCACTTTTCGCACTTGTGTTAGTGTTGAAAAACCACTTTTCGCATTTGTGTTGGTGCAGGAAACCACTTTTGCACTTGTATTAGTGTGGAAAAAACACTTTTTGCACTTGTGATAGTGTTAAAAAACCACTTTTCGCACTTGTGTTAGTGTTGAAAAACCACTTTTCGCACTTGTGTTGGTACAGGAAACCACTTTTGCACTTGTATTAGTGTGGAAAAACCACTTTTCGCACTTGTGTTAGTGTTGAAAAACGACTTTTCACACTTGTATTAGTGTTGAAAAACCACTTTTCGCACTTGTGTTAGTGTTGAAAAACCACTTTTCGCACTTGTGTTGGTGCAGGAAACCACATTTGCACTTGTATTATTGTGGAAAAACCACTTTTCGCACTTGTGTTAGTGTTGAAAAACCACTTTTCGCACTTGTGTTAGTGTTGAAAAACCACTTTTCGCACTTGTGTTAGTGTTGAAAAACCACTTTTCGCACTTGTGTTGGTGCAGGAAACCACTTTTGCACTTGTATTAGTGTGGAAAAAACACTTTTCGCACTTGTGTTAGTGTTGAAAAACCACTTTTCGCACTTGTGTTAGTGTTGAAAAACCAATTTTCGCACTTGTGTTGGTGCAGGAAACCACTTTTGCACTTGTATTAGTGTGGAAAAAACACTTTTTGCACTTGTGATAGTGTTGAAAAACCACTTTTCGTACTTGTGTTAGTGTTGAAAAACCACTTTTCGCGCTTGTGTTAGTGTTGAAAAACCACTTTTCGCACTTGTGTTGGTGCAGGAAACCACTTTTGCACTTGTATTAGTGTGGAAAAAACACTTTTTGCACTTGTGATAGTGTTGAAAAACCAATTTTCGCACTTGTGTTAGTGTTGAAAAACCACTTTTCGCACTTGTGTTGGTGCAGGAAACCACGTTTGCACTTGTATTAGTGTGGCAAAACCACTTTTCGCACTTGTGTTAGTGTTGAAAAACCACTTTTCGCACTTGTGTTAGTGTTGAAAAACCACTTTTCGCACATGTGTTAGTGTTGAAAAACCACTTTTCGCACTTGTGTTGGTGCAGGAAACCACTTTTGCACTTGTATTAGTGTGGAAAAAACACTTTTCGCACTTGTGTTAGTGTTGAAAAACCAATTTTCGCACTTGTGTTGGTGCAGGAAACCACTTTTGCACTTGTATTAGTGTGGAAAAAACACTTTTCGCACTTGTGTTAGTGTTGAAAACCACTTTTCGCACTTGTGTTAGTGTTGAAAAACCACTTTTCGCACTTGTGTTGGTGCAGGAAACCACTTTTGCACTTGTATTAGTATGGAAAAAACACTTTTTGCACTTGTGATAGTGTTGAAAAACCACTTTTTGCACTTGTGTTAGTGTTGAAAAACCACTTTTTGCACATGTGTTGGTGCAGGAAACCACTTTTGCACTTTTGTTAGTGTTGAAAAATCACTTTTCGCACTTGTGTTGGTGCAGGAAACCACTTTTGCACTTGTATTAGTGTGGAAAAACCACTTTTTGCACTTGTGTTAGTGTTGAAAAACCACTTTTCCACTTGTGTTAGTGTTGAAAAACCACTTTTCGCACTTGTGTTGGTGCAGGAAACCGCTTTTACACTTGTATTAGTGTGGAAAAAACACTTTTTGCACTTGTGATAGTGTTGAAAAACTACTTTTCGCACTTGTGTTGGTGCAGGAAACCACTTTTGCACTTGTATTAGTGTGGAAAAAACACTTTTCGCACTTGTGTTAGTGTTGAAAAACCACTTTTCGCACTTGTGTTAGTGTTGAAAAACCACTTTTCGCACTTGTGTTGGTGTTGAAAAACCACTTTTCGCACTTGTGTTGGTGCAGGAAACCACTTTTGCACTTGTATTAGTGTGGAAAAAACACTTTTTGCACTTGTGATAGTGTTGAAAAACCAATTTTCGCACTTGTGTTAGTGTTGAAAAACCACTTTTCGCACTTGTGTTGGTGCAGGAAACCACGTTTGCACTTGTATTAGTGTGGCAAAACCACTTTTCGCACTTGTGTTAGTGTTGAAAAACCACTTTTCGCACTTGTGTTAGTGTTGAAAAACCACTTTTCGCACTTGTGTTAGTGTTGAAAAACCACTTTTCGTACTTGTGTTGGTGCAGGAACCCACTTTTGCACTTGTATTAGTGTGGAAAAACCACTTTTTGCACTTGTGATAGTGTTGAAAAACCACTTTTCGCACTTGTGTTGGTGCAGGAAACCGCTTTTGCACTTGTATTAGTGGGGAAAAACCTCTTTTCGCACTTGTGTTAGTGTTGAAAAACCACTTTTCGCACTTGTGTTAGTGTTGAAAAACCACATTTCGCACTTGTGTTAGTGTTGAAAAACCACTTTTCGCACTTGTGTTGGTGCAGGAAACCACTTTTGCACTTGTATTATTGTGGAAAAAACACTTTTCGCACTTGTGATAGTGTTGAAAAACCACTTTTCGCACTTGTGTTAGTGTTGAAAAACCATTTTCGCACTTGTGTTGGTGCAGGAAACCACTTTTGCACTTGTATTAGTGTGGAAAAAACACTTTTCGCACTTGTGTTAGTGTTGAAAAACCACTTTTCGCACTTGTGTTAGTGTTGAAAAACCACTTTTCGCACTTGTGTTGGTGCAGGAAACCACTTTTGCACTTGTATTAGTGTGGAAAAAACACTTTTCGCACTTGTTTTAGTGTTGAAAAAACACTTTTCGCACTTGTGTTAGTGTTGAAAAACCACTTTTCGCACTTGTGTTGGTGCAGGAAACCACTTTTGCACTTGTATTAGTGTGGAAAAAACACTTTTTGCACTTGTGATAGTGTTGAAAAACCACTTTTCGCACTTGTGTTAGTGTTGAAAAACCACTTTTCGCACTTGTGTTGGTGCAGGAAACCACTTTTGCACTTGTATTAGTGTGGAAAAACCACTTTTCGCACTTGTGTTAGTGTTGAAAAACCACTTTTCGCACTTGTGTTAGTGTTGAAAAACCACTTTTCGCACTTGTGTCGGTGCATGAAACCACTTTTGCACTTGTATTAGTGTGGAAAAAACACTTTTTGCACTTGTGATAGTGCTGAAAAACCACTTTTCGCACTTGTGTTAGTGTTGAAAAACCACTTTTCGCACGTGTGTTGGTGCAGGAAACCACTTTTGCACTTGTATTAGTGTGGAAAAAACACTTTTCACACTTGTGTTAGTGTTGAAAAACCACTTTTCGCACTTGTGTTAGTGTTGAAAAACCACTTTTCGCACTTGTGTTAGTGTTGAAAAACCACTTTTCGCACTTGTGTTAATGTTGAAAAACCACTTTTCGCACTTGTGTTGGTGCAGGAAACCACGTTTGCACTTGTATTATTGTGGAAAAACCACTTTTCGCACTTGTGTTAGTGTTGAAAAACCACTTTTCGCACTTGTGTTAGTGTTGAAAAACCACTTTTCGCACTTGTGTTAGTGTTGAAAAACCACTTTTCGCACTTGTGTTGGTGCAGGAAACCACTTTTGCACTTGTATTAGTGTGGAAAAAACACTTTTCGCACTTGTGTTAGTGTTGAAAAACCACTTTTCGCACTTGTGTTAGTGTTGAAAAACCACTTTTCGCACTTGTGTTAGTGTTGAAAAACCACTTTTCGCACTTGTGTTGGTGCAGGAAACCACTTTTGCACTTGTATTATTGTGGAAAAAACACTTTTCGCACTTGTGATAGTGTTGAAAAACCACTTTTCGCACTTGTGTTAGTGTTGAAAAACCATTTTCGCACTTGTGTTGGTGCAGGAAACCACTTTTGCACTTGTATTAGTGTGGAAAAAACACTTTTCGCACTTGTGTTAGTGTTGAAAAACCACTTTTCGCACTTGTGTTAGTGTTGAAAAACCACTTTTCGCACTTGTGTTGGTGCAGGAAACCACTTTTGCACTTGTATTAGTGTGGAAAAAACACTTTTCGCACTTGTTTTAGTGTTGAAAAAACACTTTTCGCACTTGTGTTAGTGTTGAAAAACCACTTTTCGCACTTGTGTTGGTGCAGGAAACCACTTTTGCACTTGTATTAGTGTGGACAAAAACACTTTTTGCACTTGTGATAGTGTTGAAAAACCACTTTTCGCACTTGTGTTAGTGTTGAAAAACCACTTTTCTCACTTGTGTTGGTGCAGGAAACCACTTTTGCACTTGTATTAGTGTGGAAAAACCACTTTTTGCACTTGTGTTAGTGTTGATAAACCACTTTTCGCACTTGTGTTGGTGCAGAAAACCACTTTTGCACTTGTATTAGTGTGGAAAAAACACTTTTTGCACTTGTGATAGTGTTGAAAAACCACTTTTCGCACTTGTGTTAGTGTTGAAAAACCACTTTTCGCACTTGTGTTGGTGCAGGAAACCACTTTTGCACTTGTATTAGTGTGGAAAAAACACTTTTTGCACTTGTGATAGTGTTGAAAAACCACTTTTCACACTTGTGTTAGTGTTGAAAAACCACTTTTCGCACTTGTGTTGGTGCAGGAAACCACTTTTGCACTTGTATTAGTGTGGAAAAACACTTTTTGCACTTGTGATAGTGTTGAAAAACCACTTTTCGCACTTGTGTTAGTGTTGAAACGCCACTTTTCGCACTTGTGTTGGTGCAGGAAACCACTTTTGCACTTGTATTAGTGTGGAAAAACCACTTTTTGCACTTGTGTTAGTGTTGAAAAACCACTTTTTGCACTTGTGTTAGTGTTGAAAAACCACTTTTCGCACTTGTGTTAGTGTTGAAAAACCACTTTTCGTACTTGTGTTGGTGCAGGTAACCACTTTTGCACTTGTATTAGTGTGGAAAAAACACTTTTTGCACTTGTGATAGTGTTGAAAGACCACTTTTCGCACTTCTGTTAGTGTTGAAAAACCACTTTTCGCACTTGTTTTGGTGCAGGAACCCACTTTTGCACTTGTATTAGTGTGGAAAAACCACTTTTCGCACTTGTGTTAGTGTTGAAAAACCACTTTTCGCACTTGTGTTGGTGCAGGAAACCACTTTTGCACTTGTATTAGTGTGGAAAAACACTTTTTGCACTTGTGATAGTGTTGAAAAACCACTTTTCGCACTTGTGTTAGTGTTGAAAAGCCACTTTTCGCACTTGTGTTGGTGCAGGAAACCACTTTTGCACTTGTATTAGTGTGGAAAAACCACTTTTTGCACTTGTGTTAGTGTTGAAAAACCACTTTTTGCACTTGTGTTAGTGTTGAAAAACCACTTTTCGCACTTGTGTTAGTGTTGAAAAACCACTTTTCGCACGTGTGTTGGTGCAGGTAACCACTTTTGCACTTGTATTAGTGTGGAAAAAACACTTTTCGCACTTGTGTTAGTGTTGAAAAACCACTTTTCGCACTTGTGTTAGTGTTGAAAAACCACTTTTTGCACTTGTGTTAGTGTTGAAAAACCACTTTTCGCACTTGTGTTAGTGTTGAAAAACCACTTTTCGTACTTGTGTTGGTGCAGGAAACCAGTTTTTCACTTGTATTAGTGTGGAAAAAACACTTTTTGCACTTGTGATAGTGTTGAAAAACCACTTTTCGCACTTCTGTTAGTGTTGAAAAACCACTTTTCGCACTTGTTTTGGTGCAGGAACCCACTTTTGCACTTGTATTAGTGTGGAAAAACCACTTTTCGCACTTGTGTTAGTGTTGAAAAACCACTTTTTGCACTTGTGTTAGTGTTGAAAAACCACTTTTCGCACTTGTGTTGGTGCAGGAAACCACTTTTGCACTTGTATTAGTGTGGAAAAAACACTTTTTGCACTTGTGATAGTGTTGAAAAACCACTTTTTGCACTTGTGTTAGTGTTGAAAAACCACTTTTCGCACTTGTGTTGGTGCAGGAAACCACTTTTGCACTTGTATTAGTGTGGAAAAACCACTTTTCGCACTTGTGTTAGTGTTGAAAAACCACTTTTCGCACTTGTGTTAGTGTTGAAAAACCACTTTTCGCACTTGTGTTGGTGCATGAAACCACTTTTGCACTTGTATTAGTGTGGAAAAACCACTTTTCGCACTTGTGTTAGTGTTGAAAAACGACTTTTCACACTTGTATTAGTGTTGAAAAACCACTTTTCGCACTTGTGTTAGTGTTGAAAAACCACTTTTCGCACTTGTGTTGGTGCAGGAAACCACGTTTGCACTTGTATTATTGTGGAAAAACCACTTTTCGCACTTGTGTTAGTGTTGAAAAACCACTTTTCGCACTTGTGTTAGTGTTGAAAAACCACTTTTCGCACTTGTGTTAGTGTTGAAAAACCACTTTTCGCACTTGTGTTGGTGCAGGAAACCACTTTTGCACTTGTATTAGTGTGGAAAAAACACTTTTTGCACTTGTGTTAGTGTTGAAAAACCACTTTTCGCACTTGTGTTAGTGTTGAAAAACCAATTTTCGCACTTGTGTTGGTGCAGGAAACCACTTTTGCACTTGTATTAGTGTGGAAAAAACACTTTTTGCACTTGTGATAGTGTTGAAAAACCACTTTTCGTACTTGTGTTAGTGTTGAAAAACCACTTTTCGCGCTTGTGTTAGTGTTGAAAAACCACTTTTCGCACTTGTGTTGGTGCAGGAAACCACTTTTGCACTTGTATTAGTGTGGAAAAAACACTTTTTGCACTTGTGATAGTGTTGAAAAACCAATTTTCGCACTTGTGTTAGTGTTGAAAAACCACTTTTCGCACTTGTGTTGGTGCAGGAAACCACGTTTGCACTTGTATTAGTGTGGCAAAACCACTTTTCGCACTTGTGTTAGTGTTGAAAAACCACTTTTCGCACTTGTGTTAGTGTTGAAAAACCACTTTTCGCACATGTGTTAGTGTTGAAAAACCACTTTTCGCACTTGTGTTGGTGCAGGAAACCACTTTTGCACTTGTATTAGTGTGGAAAAAACACTTTTCGCACTTGTGTTAGTGTTGAAAAACCAATTTTCGCACTTGTGTTGGTGCAGGAAACCACTTTTGCACTTGTATTAGTGTGGAAAAAACACTTTTCGCACTTGTGTTAGTGTTGAAAACCACTTTTCGCACTTGTGTTAGTGTTGAAAAACCACTTTTCGCACTTGTGTTGGTGCAGGAAACCACTTTTGCACTTGTATTAGTATGGAAAAAACACTTTTTGCACTTGTGATAGTGTTGAAAAACCACTTTTTGCACTTGTGTTAGTGTTGAAAAACCACTTTTTGCACATGTGTTGGTGCAGGAAACCACTTTTGCACTTTTGTTAGTGTTGAAAAATCACTTTTCGCACTTGTGTTGGTGCAGGAAACCACTTTTGCACTTGTATTAGTATGGAAAAAACACTTTTTGCACTTGTGATAGTGTTGAAAAACCACTTTTCGCACTTGTGTTAGTGTTGAAAAACCACTTTTCGCACTTGTGTTGGTGCAGGAAACCACTTTTGCACTTGTATTAGTGTGGAAAAAACACTTTTTGCACTTGTGATAGTGTTGAAAAACCACTTTTCACACTTGTGTTAGTGTTGAAAAACCACTTTTCGCACTTGTGTTGGTGCAGGAAACCACTTTTGCACTTGTATTAGTGTGGAAAAACACTTTTTGCACTTGTGATAGTGTTGAAAAACCACTTTTCGCACTTGTGTTAGTGTTGAAACGCCACTTTTCGCACTTGTGTTGGTGCAGGAAACCACTTTTGCACTTGTATTAGTGTGGAAAAACCACTTTTTGCACTTGTGTTAGTGTTGAAAAACCACTTTTTGCACTTGTGTTAGTGTTGAAAAACCACTTTTCGCACTTGTGTTAGTGTTGAAAAACCACTTTTCGTACTTGTGTTGGTGCAGGTAACCACTTTTGCACTTGTATTAGTGTGGAAAAAACACTTTTTGCACTTGTGATAGTGTTGAAAGACCACTTTTCGCACTTCTGTTAGTGTTGAAAAACCACTTTTCGCACTTGTTTTGGTGCAGGAACCCACTTTTGCACTTGTATTAGTGTGGAAAAACCACTTTTTGCACTTGTGTTAGTGTTGAAAAACCACTTTTCGCACTTGTGTTGGTGCAGGAAACCACTTTTGCACTTGTATTAGTGTGGAAAAACACTTTTTGCACTTGTGATAGTGTTGAAAAACCACTTTTCGCACTTGTGTTAGTGTTGAAAAGCCACTTTTCGCACTTGTGTTGGTGCAGGAAACCACTTTTGCACTTGTATTAGTGTGGAAAAACCACTTTTTGCACTTGTGTTAGTGTTGAAAAACCACTTTTTGCACTTGTGTTAGTGTTGAAAAACCACTTTTCGCACTTGTGTTAGTGTTGAAAAACCACTTTTCGCACGTGTGTTGGTGCAGGTAACCACTTTTGCACTTGTATTAGTGTGGAAAAAACACTTTTCGCACTTGTGTTAGTGTTGAAAAACCACTTTTCGCACTTGTGTTAGTGTTGAAAAACCACTTTTTGCACTTGTGTTAGTGTTGAAAAACCACTTTTCGCACTTGTGTTAGTGTTGAAAAACCACTTTTCGTACTTGTGTTGGTGCAGGAAACCAGTTTTGCACTTGTATTAGTGTGGAAAAAACACTTTTTGCACTTGTGATAGTGTTGAAAAACCACTTTTCGCACTTCTGTTAGTGTTGAAAAACCACTTTTCGCACTTGTTTTGGTGCAGGAACCCACTTTTGCACTTGTATTAGTGTGGAAAAACCACTTTTCGCACTTGTGTTAGTGTTGAAAAACCACTTTTTGCACTTGTGTTAGTGTTGAAAAACCACTTTTCGCACTTGTGTTGGTGCAGGAAACCACTTTTGCACTTGTATTAGTGTGGAAAAAACACTTTTTGCACTTGTGATAGTGTTGAAAAACCACTTTTTGCACTTGTGTTAGTGTTGAAAAACCACTTTTCGCACTTGTGTTGGTGCAGGAAACCACTTTTGCACTTGTATTAGTGTGGAAAAACCACTTTTCGCACTTGTGTTAGTGTTGAAAAACCACTTTTCGCACTTGTGGTAGTGTTGAAAAACCACTTTTCGCACTTGTGTTGGTGCATGAAACCACTTTTGCACTTGTATTAGTGTGGAAAAAACACTTTTTGCACTTGTGATAGTGCTGAAAAACCACTTTTCGCACTTGTGTTAGTGTTGAAAAACCACTTTTCGCACGTGTGTTGGTGCAGGAAACCACTTTTGCACTTGTATTAGTGTGGAAAAAACACTTTTCACACTTGTGTTAGTGTTGAAAAACCACTTTTCGCACTTGTGTTAGTGTTGAAAAACCACTTTTCGCACTTGTGTTAGTGTTGAAAAACCACTTTTCGCACTTGTGTTAATGTTGAAAAACCACTTTTCGCACTTGTGTTGGTGCAGGAAACCACTTTTGCACTTGTATTAGTGTGGAAAAAATACTTTTCGCACTTGTGTTAGTGTTGAAAAACCATTTTTCGCACTTGTGTTATTGTTGAAAAACAACTTTTCGCACTTGTGTTGGTGCAGGAAACCACTTTTGCACTTGTAGTAGTGTGGGAAAAACACTTTTCGCACTTGTGTTAGTGTTGAAAAACCACTTTTCGCACTTGTGTTAGTGTTGAAAAACCACTTTTCGCATTTGTGTTGGTGCAGGAAACCACTTTTGCACTTGTATTAGTGTGGAAAAAACACTTTTTGCACTTGTGATAGTGTTAAAAAACCACTTTTCGCACTTGTGTTAGTGTTGAAAAACCACTTTTCGCACTTGTGTTGGTACAGGAAACCACTTTTGCACTTGTATTAGTGTGGAAAAACCACTTTTCGCACTTGTGTTAGTGTTGAAAAACGACTTTTCACACTTGTATTAGTGTTGAAAAACCACTTTTCGCACTTGTGTTAGTGTTGAAAAACCACTTTTCGCACTTGTGTTGGTGCAGGAAACCACGTTTGCACTTGTATTATTGTGGAAAAACCACTTTTCGCACTTGTGTTAGTGTTGAAAAAACACTTTTCGCACTTGTGTTAGTGTTGAAAAACCACTTTTCGCACTTGTGTTAGTGTTGAAAAACCACTTTTCGCACTTGTGTTGGTGCAGGAAACCACTTTTGCACTTGTATTAGTGTGGAAAAAACACTTTTCGCACTTGTGTTAGTGTTGAAAAACCACTTTTCGCACTTGTGTTAGTGTTGAAAAACCAATTTTCGCACTTGTGTTGGTGCAGGAAACCACTTTTGCACTTGTATTAGTGTGGAAAAAACACTTTTTGCACTTGTGATAGTGTTGAAAAACCACTTTTCGTACTTGTGTTAGTGTTGAAAAACCACTTTTCGCGCTTGTGTTAGTGTTGAAAAACCACTTTTCGCACTTGTGTTGGTGCAGGAAACCACTTTTGCACTTGTATTAGTGTGGAAAAAACACTTTTTGCACTTGTGATAGTGTTGAAAAACCAATTTTCGCACTTGTGTTAGTGTTGAAAAACCACTTTTCGCACTTGTGTTGGTGCAGGAAACCACGTTTGCACTTGTATTAGTGTGGCAAAACCACTTTTCGCACTTGTGTTAGTGTTGAAAAACCACTTTTCGCACTTGTGTTAGTGTTGAAAAACCACTTTTCGCACATGTGTTAGTGTTGAAAAACCACTTTTCGCACTTGTGTTGGTGCAGGAAACCACTTTTGCACTTGTATTAGTGTGGAAAAAACACTTTTCGCACTTGTGTTAGTGTTGAAAAACCAATTTTCGCACTTGTGTTGGTGCAGGAAACCACTTTTGCACTTGTATTAGTGTGGAAAAAACACTTTTCGCACTTGTGTTAGTGTTGAAAACCACTTTTCGCACTTGTGTTAGTGTTGAAAAACCACTTTTCGCACTTGTGTTGGTGCAGGAAACCACTTTTGCACTTGTATTAGTATGGAAAAAACACTTTTTGCACTTGTGATAGTGTTGAAAAACCACTTTTTGCACTTGTGTTAGTGTTGAAAAACCACTTTTTGCACATGTGTTGGTGCAGGAAACCACTTTTGCACTTTTGTTAGTGTTGAAAAATCACTTTTCGCACTTGTGTTGGTGCAGGAAACCACTTTTGCACTTGTATTAGTGTGGAAATACCACTTTTCGCACTTGTGTTAGTGTTGAAAAACCACTTTTCCACTTGTGTTAGTGTTGAAAAACCACTTTTCGCCCTTGTGTTGGTGCAGGAAACCGCTTTTACACTTGTATTAGTGTGGAAAAAACACTTTTTGCACTTGTGATAGTGTTGAAAAACTACTTTTCGCACTTGTGTTGGTGCAGGAAACCACTTTTGCACTTGTATTAGTGTGGAAAAAACACTTTTCGCACTTGTGTTAGTGTTGAAAAACCACTTTTCGCACTTGTGTTAGTGTTGAAAAACCACTTTTCGCACTTGTGTTGGTGTTGAAAAACCACTTTTCGCACTTGTGTTGGTGCAGGAAACCACTTTTGCACTTGTATTAGTGTGGAAAAAACACTTTTTGCACTTGTGATAGTGTTGAAAAACCAATTTTCGCACTTGTGTTAGTGTTGAAAAACCACTTTTCGCACTTGTGTTGGTGCAGGAAACCACGTTTGCACTTGTATTAGTGTGGCAAAACCACTTTTCGCACTTGTGTTAGTGTTGAAAAACCACTTTTCGCACTTGTGTTAGTGTTGAAAAACCACTTTTCGCACTTGTGTTAGTGTTGAAAAACCACTTTTCGTACTTGTGTTGGTGCAGGAACCCACTTTTGCACTTGTATTAGTGTGGAAAAACCACTTTTTGCACTTGTGATAGTGTTGAAAAACCACTTTTCGCACTTGTGTTGGTGCAGGAAACCGCTTTTGCACTTGTATTAGTGTGGAAAAACCTCTTTTCGCACTTGTGTTAGTGTTGAAAAACCACTTTTCGCACTTGTGTTAGTGTTGAAAAACCACTTTTCGCACTTGTGTTAGTGTTGAAAAACCACTTTTCGCACTTGTGTTGGTGCAGGAAACCACTTTTGCACTTGTATTATTGTGGAAAAAACACTTTTCGCACTTGTGATAGTGTTGAAAAACCACTTTTCGCACTTGTGTTAGTGTTGAAAAACCATTTTCGCACTTGTGTTGGTGCAGGAAACCACTTTTGCACTTGTATTAGTGTGGAAAAAACACTTTTCGCACTTGTGTTAGTGTTGAAAAACCACTTTTCGCACTTGTGTTAGTGTTGAAAAACCACTTTTCGCACTTGTGTTGGTGCAGGAAACCACTTTTGCACTTGTATTAGTGTGGAAAAAACACTTTTCGCACTTGTTTTAGTGTTGAAAAAACACTTTTCGCACTTGTGTTAGTGTTGAAAAACCACTTTTCGCACTTGTGTTGGTGCAGGAAACCACTTTTGCACTTGTATTAGTGTGGACAAAAACACTTTTTGCACTTGTGATAGTGTTGAAAAACCACTTTTCGCACTTGTGTTAGTGTTGAAAAACCACTTTTCGCACTTGTGTTGGTGCAGGAAACCACTTTTGCACTTGTATTAGTGTGGAAAAACCACTTTTTGCACTTGTGTTAGTGTTGATAAACCACTTTTCGCACTTGTGTTGGTGCAGAAAACCACTTTTGCACTTGTATTAGTGTGGAAAAAACACTTTTTGCACTTGTGATAGTGTTGAAAAACCACTTTTCGCACTTGTGTTAGTGTTGAAAAACCACTTTTCGCACTTGTGTTGGTGCAGGAAACCACTTTTGCACTTGTATTAGTGTGGAAAAAACACTTTTTGCACTTGTGCTAGTGTTGAAAAACCACTTTTCACACTTGTGTTAGTGTTGAAAAACCACTTTTCGCACTTGTGTTGGTGCAGGAAACCACTTTTGCACTTGTATTAGTGTGGAAAAACACTTTTTCACTTGTGATAGTGTTGAAAAACCACTTTTCGCACTTGTGTTAGTGTTGAAAAGCCACTTTTCGCACTTGTGTTGGTGCAGGAAACCACTTTTGCACTTGTATTAGTGTGGAAAAACCACTTTTTGCACTTGTGTTAGTGTTGAAAAACCACTTTTTGCACTTGTGTTAGTGTTGAAAAACCACTTTTCGCACTTGTGTTAGTGTTGAAAAACCACTTTTCGCACTTGTGTTAGTGTTGAAAAACCACTTTTCGCACTTGTATTAGTGTGGAAAAAACACTTTTCGCACTTGTGTTAGTGTTGAAAAACCACTTTTCGCACTTGTGTTAGTGTTGAAAAACCACTTTTTGCACTTGTGTTAGTGTTGAAAAACCAGTTTTTGCACTTGTGTTAGTGTTGAAAAACCACTTTTCGTACTTGTGTTGGTGCAGGAACCCACTTTTGCACTTGTATTAGTGTGGAAAAACCACTTTTGCACTTGTGATAGTGTTGAAAAACCACTTTTCGCACTTGTGTTGGTGCAGGAAACCGCTTTTGCACTTGTATTAGTGTGGAAAAACCTCTTTTCGCACTTGTGTTATTGTTGAAAAACCACTTTTCACACTTGTGTTAGTGTTGAAAAACCACTTTTCGCACTTGTGTTGGTGCAGGAAACCACTTTTGCACTTGTATTAGTGTGGAAAAAACACTTTTTGCACTTGTGATAGTGTTGAAAAACCACTTTTTGCACTTGTGTTAGTGTTGAAAAACCACTTTTCGCACTTGTGTTGGTGCAGGAAACCAGTTTTGCACTTGTATTAGTGTGGAAAAAACACTTTTTGCACTTGTGATAGTGTTGAAAAACCACTTTTCGCACTTCTGTTAGTGTTGAAAAACCACTTTTCGCACTTGTTTTGGTGCAGGAACCCACTTTTGCACTTGTATTAGTGTGGAAAAACCACTTTTCGCACTTGTGTTAGTGTTGAAAAACCACTTTTTGCACTTGTGTTAGTGTTGAAAAACCACTTTTCGCACTTGTGTTGGTGCAGGAAACCACTTTTGCACTTGTATTAGTGTGGAAAAAACACTTTTTGCACTTGTGATAGTGTTGAAAAACCACTTTTCGCACTTGTGTTAGTGTTGAAAAACCACTTTTCGCACTTGTGTTGGTGCAGGAAACCACTTTTGCACTTGTATTAGTGTGGAAAAACCACTTTTCGCACTTGTGTTAGTGTTGAAAAACCACTTTTCGCACTTGTGTTAGTGTTGAAAAACCACTTTTCGCACTTGTGTTGGTACAGGAAACCACTTTTGCACTTGTATTAGTGTGGAAAAAACACTTTTTGCACTTGTGTTAGTGTTGAAAAACGACTTTTCACACTTGTATTAGTGTTGAAAAACCACTTTTCGCACTTGTGTTAGTGTTGAAAAACCACTTTTCGCACTTGTGTTGGTGCAGGAAACCACTTTTGCACTTGTATTAGTGTGGAAAAAACACTTTTCGCACTTGTGTTAGTGTTGAAAAACCAATTTTCGCACTTGTGTTGGTGCAGGAAACCACTTTTGCACTTGTATTAGTGTGGAAAAAACACTTTTCGCACTTGTGTTAGTGTTGAAAACCACTTTTCGCACTTGTGTTAGTGTTGAAAAACCACTTTTCGCACTTGTGTTGGTGCAGGAAACCACTTTTGCACTTGTATTAGTATGGAAAAAACACTTTTTGCACTTGTGATAGTGTTGAAAAACCACTTTTTGCACTTGTGTTAGTGTTGAAAAACCACTTTTTGCACATGTGTTGGTGCAGGAAACCACTTTTGCACTTTTGTTAGTGTTGAAAAATCACTTTTCGCACTTGTGTTGGTGCAGGAAACCACTTTTGCACTTGTATTAGTGTGGAAATACCACTTTTCGCACTTGTGTTAGTGTTGAAAAACCACTTTTCCACTTGTGTTAGTGTTGAAAAACCACTTTTCGCCCTTGTGTTGGTGCAGGAAACCGCTTTTACACTTGTATTAGTGTGGAAAAAACACTTTTTGCACTTGTGATAGTGTTGAAAAACTACTTTTCGCACTTGTGTTGGTGCAGGAAACCACTTTTGCACTTGTATTAGTGTGGAAAAAACACTTTTCGCACTTGTGTTAGTGTTGAAAAACCACTTTTCGCACTTGTGTTAGTGTTGAAAAACCACTTTTCGCACTTGTGTTGGTGTTGAAAAACCACTTTTCGCACTTGTGTTGGTGCAGGAAACCACTTTTGCACTTGTATTAGTGTGGAAAAAACACTTTTTGCACTTGTGATAGTGTTGAAAAACCAATTTTCGCACTTGTGTTAGTGTTGAAAAACCACTTTTCGCACTTGTGTTGGTGCAGGAAACCACGTTTGCACTTGTATTAGTGTGGCAAAACCACTTTTCGCACTTGTGTTAGTGTTGAAAAACCACTTTTCGCACTTGTGTTAGTGTTGAAAAACCACTTTTCGCACTTGTGTTAGTGTTGAAAAACCACTTTTCGTACTTGTGTTGGTGCAGGAACCCACTTTTGCAGTTGTATTAGTGTGGAAAAACCACTTTTTGCACTTGTGATAGTGTTGAAAAACCACTTTTCGCACTTGTGTTGGTGCAGGAAACCGCTTTTGCACTTGTATTAGTGTGGAAAAACCTCTTTTCGCACTTGTGTTAGTGTTGAAAAACCACTTTTCGCACTTGTGTTAGTGTTGAAAAACCACTTTTCGCACTTGTGTTAGTGTTGAAAAACCACTTTTCGCACTTGTGTTGGTGCAGGAAACCACTTTTGCACTTGTATTATTGTGGAAAAAACACTTTTCGCACTTGTGATAGTGTTGAAAAACCACTTTTCGCACTTGTGTTAGTGTTGAAAAACCATTTTCGCACTTGTGTTGGTGCAGGAAACCACTTTTGCACTTGTATTAGTGTGGAAAAAACACTTTTCGCACTTGTGTTAGTGTTGAAAAACCACTTTTCGCACTTGTGTTAGTGTTGAAAAACCACTTTTCGCACTTGTGTTGGTGCAGGAAACCACTTTTGCACTTGTATTAGTGTGGAAAAAACACTTTTCGCACTTGTTTTAGTGTTGAAAAAACACTTTTCGCACTTGTGTTAGTGTTGAAAAACCACTTTTCGCACTTGTGTTGGTGCAGGAAACCACTTTTGCACTTGTATTAGTGTGGACAAAAACACTTTTTGCACTTGTGATAGTGTTGAAAAACCACTTTTCGCACTTGTGTTAGTGTTGAAAAACCACTTTTCGCACTTGTGTTGGTGCAGGAAACCACTTTTGCACTTGTATTAGTGTGGAAAAACCACTTTTTGCACTTGTGTTAGTGTTGATAAACCACTTTTCGCACTTGTGTTGGTGCAGAAAACCACTTTTGCACTTGTATTAGTGTGGAAAAAACACTTTTTGCACTTGTGATAGTGTTGAAAAACCACTTTTCGCACTTGTGTTAGTGTTGAAAAACCACTTTTCGCACTTGTGTTGGTGCAGGAAACCACTTTTGCACTTGTATTAGTGTGGAAAAAACACTTTTTGCACTTGTGCTAGTGTTGAAAAACCACTTTTCACACTTGTGTTAGTGTTGAAAAACCACTTTTCGCACTTGTGTTGGTGCAGGAAACCACTTTTGCACTTGTATTAGTGTGGAAAAACACTTTTTCACTTGTGATAGTGTTGAAAAACCACTTTTCGCACTTGTGTTAGTGTTGAAAAGCCACTTTTCGCACTTGTGTTGGTGCAGGAAACCACTTTTGCACTTGTATTAGTGTGGAAAAACCACTTTTTGCACTTGTGTTAGTGTTGAAAAACCACTTTTTGCACTTGTGTTAGTGTTGAAAAACCACTTTTCGCACTTGTGTTAGTGTTGAAAAACCACTTTTCGCACTTGTGTTAGTGTTGAAAAACCACTTTTCGCACTTGTATTAGTGTGGAAAAAACACTTTTCGCACTTGTGTTAGTGTTGAAAAACCACTTTTCGCACTTGTGTTAGTGTTGAAAAACCACTTTTTGCACTTGTGTTAGTGTTGAAAAACCAGTTTTTGCACTTGTGTTAGTGTTGAAAAACCACTTTTCGTACTTGTGTTGGTGCAGGAACCCACTTTTGCACTTGTATTAGTGTGGAAAAACCACTTTTGCACTTGTGATAGTGTTGAAAAACCACTTTTCGCACTTGTGTTGGTGCAGGAAACCGCTTTTGCACTTGTATTAGTGTGGAAAAACCTCTTTTCGCACTTGTGTTATTGTTGAAAAACCACTTTTCACACTTGTGTTAGTGTTGAAAAACCACTTTTCGCACTTGTGTTGGTGCAGGAAACCACTTTTGCACTTGTATTAGTGTGGAAAAAACACTTTTTGCACTTGTGATAGTGTTGAAAAACCACTTTTTGCACTTGTGTTAGTGTTGAAAAACCACTTTTCGCACTTGTGTTGGTGCAGGAAACCAGTTTTGCACTTGTATTAGTGTGGAAAAAACACTTTTTGCACTTGTGATAGTGTTGAAAAACCACTTTTCGCACTTCTGTTAGTGTTGAAAAACCACTTTTCGCACTTGTTTTGGTGCAGGAACCCACTTTTGCACTTGTATTAGTGTGGAAAAACCACTTTTCGCACTTGTGTTAGTGTTGAAAAACCACTTTTTGCACTTGTGTTAGTGTTGAAAAACCACTTTTCGCACTTGTGTTGGTGCAGGAAACCACTTTTGCACTTGTATTAGTGTGGAAAAAACACTTTTTGCACTTGTGATAGTGTTGAAAAACCACTTTTCGCACTTGTGTTAGTGTTGAAAAACCACTTTTCGCACTTGTGTTGGTGCAGGAAACCACTTTTGCACTTGTATTAGTGTGGAAAAACCACTTTTCGCACTTGTGTTAGTGTTGAAAAACCACTTTTCGCACTTGTGTTAGTGTTGAAAAACCACTTTTCGCACTTGTGTTGGTACAGGAAACCACTTTTGCACTTGTATTAGTGTGGAAAAAACACTTTTTGCACTTGTGTTAGTGTTGAAAAACGACTTTTCACACTTGTATTAGTGTTGAAAAACCACTTTTCGCACTTGTGTTAGTGTTGAAAAACCACTTTTCGCACTTGTGTTGGTGCAGGAAACCACTTTTGCACTTGTATTAGTGTGGAAAAAACACTTTTCGCACTTGTGTTAGTGTTGAAAAACCAATTTTCGCACTTGTGTTGGTGCAGGAAACCACTTTTGCACTTGTATTAGTGTGGAAAAAACACTTTTCGCACTTGTGTTAGTGTTGAAAACCACTTTTCGCACTTGTGTTAGTGTTGAAAAACCACTTTTCGCACTTGTGTTGGTGCAGGAAACCACTTTTGCACTTGTATTAGTATGGAAAAAACACTTTTTGCACTTGTGATAGTGTTGAAAAACCACTTTTCGCACTTGTGTTAGTGTTGAAAAACCACTTTTCGCACATGTGTTGGTGCAGGAAACCACTTTTGCACTTTTGTTAGTGTTGAAAAATCACTTTTCGCACTTGTGTTGGTGCAGGAAACCACTTTTGCACTTGTATTAGTGTGGAAAAACCACTTTTCGCACTTGTGTTAGTGTTGAAAAACCACTTTTCCACTTGTGTTAGTGTTGAAAAACCACTTTTCGCACTTGTGTTGGTGCAGGAAACCGCTTTTACACTTGTATTAGTGTGGAAAAAACACTTTTTGCACTTGTGATAGTGTTGAAAAACTACTTTTCGCACTTGTGTTGGTGCAGGAAACCACTTTTGCACTTGTATTAGTGTGGAAAAAACACTTTTCGCACTTGTGTTAGTGTTGAAAAACCACTTTTCGCACTTGTGTTAGTGTTGAAAAACCACTTTTCGCACTTGTGTTAGTGTTGAAAAACCACTTTTCGCACTTGTGTTGGTGCAGGAAACCACTTTTGCATTTGTATTAGTGTGGAAAAAACACTTTTCGCACTTGTGTTAGTGTTGAAAAACCACTTTTCGCACTTGTGTTAGTGTTGAAAAACCACTTCTCGCACTTGTGTTGGTGCAGGAAACCACTTTTGCACTTGTATTAGTGTGGAAAAAACACTTTTCGCACTTGTATTAGTGTGGAAAAAACACTTTTTGCACTTGTGATAGTGTTGAAAAACCACTTTTCGCACTTGTGTTAGTGTTGAAAAACCACTTTTCGCCCTTGTGTTGGTGCAGGAAACCACTTTTGCACTTGTATTAGTGTGGAAAAAACACTTTTTGCACTTGTGTGAGTGTTGAAAAACCACTTTTCGCACTTGTGTTAGTGTTGAAAAACCACTTTTTGCACTTGTGTTGGTGCAGGAAACCACTTTTGCACTTGTATTAGTGTGGAAAAACCACTTTTCGCACTTGTGTTAGTGTTGAAAAACCAATTTTCCACCTGTGTTAGTGTTGAAAAACCACGTTTCGCACTTCTGTTGGTGCAGGAAACCACTTTTGCACTTGTATTAGTGTGGAAAAAACACTTTTTGCACTTGTGATAGTGTTGAAAAACCACTTTTCGCACTTGTGTTGGTGCAGGAAACCACTTTTGCACTTGTATTAGTGTGGAAAAAACACTTTTCGCACTTGTGTTAGTTTTGAAAAACCACTTTTCGCACTTGTGTTAGTGTTGAAAAACCACTTTTCGCACTTGTGTTAGTGTTGAAAAACCACTTTTCGCACTTGTGTTGGTGCAGGAAACCACTTTTGCATTTGTATTAGTGTGGAAAAAACACTTTTCGCACTTGTGTTAGTGTTGAAAAACAACTTTTCGCACTTGTGTTAGTGTTGAAAAACCAACCCTCGCACTTGTGTTGGTGCAGGAAACCACTTTTGCACTTGTATGAGTGTGGAAAAAACACTTTTCGCACTTGTGTTAGTGTTGAAAAACCACTTTTCGCACTTGTGTTAGTGTTGAAAAACCACTTTTCGCACTTGTGTTGGTGCAGGAAACCACTTTTGCACTTGTATTAGTGTGGAAAAAACACTTTTTGCACTTGTGATAGTGTTGAAAAACCACTTTTCGCACTTGTGTTAGTGTTGAAAAACCACTTTTCGCACTTGTGTTGGTGCAGGAAACCACTTTTGCACTTGTATTAGTGTGGAAAAACCACTTTTTGCACTTGTGTTAGTGTCGAAAAACCACTTTTTGCACTTGTGTTAGTGTTGACAAACCACTTTTCGCACTTGTGTTGGTGCAGGAAACCACTTTTGCACTTGTATTAGTGTGGAAAAAACACTTTTTGCACTTGTGATAGTGTTGAAAAACCACTTTTCGCACTTGTGTTAGTGTTGAAAAACCACTTTTCGCACTTGTGTTGGTGCAGGAAACCACTTTTGTACTTGTATTAGTGTGGAAAAACCTCTTTTCGCACTTGTGTTAGTGTTGAAAAACCACTTTTCGCACTTGTGTTAGTGTTGAAAAACCACTTTTCGCACTTGTGTTGGTGCAGGAAACCACTTTTGCACTTGTATTAGTGTGGAAAAAACACTTATTGCACTTGTGATAGTGTTGAAAAACCACTTTTCGCACTTGTGTTAGTGTTGAAAAACCACTTTTCGCACTTGTGTTGGTGCAGGAAACCACTTTTGCACTTGTATTAGTGTGGAAAAAACACTTTTTGCACTTGTGATAGTGTTGAAAAACCACTTTTCGCACTTCTGTTAGTGTTGAAAAACCACTTTTCGCACTTGTTTTGGTGCAGGAACCCACTTTTGCACTTGTATTAGTGTGGAAAAACCACTTTTCGCACTTGTGTTAGTGTTGAAAAACCACTTTTTGCACTTGTGTTAGTGTTGAAAAACCACTTTTCGCACTTGTGTTGGTGCAGGAAACCACTTTTGCACTTGTATTAGTGTGGAAAAAACACTTTTTGCACTTGTGATAGTGTTGAAAAACCACTTTTCGCACTTGTGTTAGTGTTGAAAAACCACTTTTCGCACTTGTGTTGGTGCAGGAAACCACTTTTGCACTTGTATTAGTGTGGAAAAACCACTTTTCGCACTTGTGTTAGTGTTGAAAAACCACTTTTCGCACTTGTGTTAGTGTTGAAAAACCACTTTTCGCACTTGTGTTGGTACAGGAAACCACTTTTGCACTTGTATTAGTGTGGAAAAAACACTTTTTGCACTTGTGTTAGTGTTGAAAAACGACTTTTCACACTTGTATTAGTGTTGAAAAACCACTTTTCGCACTTGTGTTAGTGTTGAAAAACCACTTTTCGCACTTGTGTTGGTGCAGGAAACCACTTTTGCACTTGTATTAGTGTGGAAAAAACACTTTTCGCACTTGTGTTAGTGTTGAAAAACCAATTTTCGCACTTGTGTTGGTGCAGGAAACCACTTTTGCACTTGTATTAGTGTGGAAAAAACACTTTTCGCACTTGTGTTAGTGTTGAAAACCACTTTTCGCACTTGTGTTAGTGTTGAAAAACCACTTTTCGCACTTGTGTTGGTGCAGGAAACCACTTTTGCACTTGTATTAGTATGGAAAAAACACTTTTTGCACTTGTGATAGTGTTGAAAAACCACTTTTCGCACTTGTGTTAGTGTTGAAAAACCACTTTTCGCACTTGTGTTGGTGCAGGAAACCACTTTTGCACTTGTATTAGTGTGGAAAAAACACTTTTTGCACTTGTGATAGTGTTGAAAAACCACTTTTCGCACTTGTGTTAGTGTTGAAAAACCACTTTTCGCACTTGTGTTGGTGCAGGAAACCACTTTTGTACTTGTATTAGTGTGGAAAAACCTCTTTTCGCACTTGTGTTAGTGTTGAAAAACCACTTTTCGCACTTGTGTTAGTGTTGAAAAACCACTTTTCGCACTTGTGTTGGTGCAGGAAACCACTTTTGCACTTGTATTAGTGTGGAAAAAACACTTATTGCACTTGTGATAGTGTTGAAAAACCACTTTTCGCACTTGTGTTAGTGTTGAAAAACCACTTTTCGCACTTGTGTTGGTGCAGGAAACCACTTTTGCACTTGTATTAGTGTGGAAAAAACACTTTTTGCACTTGTGATAGTGTTGAAAAACCACTTTTCGCACTTCTGTTAGTGTTGAAAAACCACTTTTCGCACTTGTTTTGGTGCAGGAACCCACTTTTGCACTTGTATTAGTGTGGAAAAACCACTTTTCGCACTTGTGTTAGTGTTGAAAAACCACTTTTTGCACTTGTGTTAGTGTTGAAAAACCACTTTTCGCACTTGTGTTGGTGCAGGAAACCACTTTTGCACTTGTATTAGTGTGGAAAAAACACTTTTTGCACTTGTGATAGTGTTGAAAAACCACTTTTCGCACTTGTGTTAGTGTTGAAAAACCACTTTTCGCACTTGTGTTGGTGCAGGAAACCACTTTTGCACTTGTATTAGTGTGGAAAAACCACTTTTCGCACTTGTGTTAGTGTTGAAAAACCACTTTTCGCACTTGTGTTAGTGTTGAAAAACCACTTTTCGCACTTGTGTTGGTACAGGAAACCACTTTTGCACTTGTATTAGTGTGGAAAAAACACTTTTTGCACTTGTGTTAGTGTTGAAAAACGACTTTTCACACTTGTATTAGTGTTGAAAAACCACTTTTCGCACTTGTGTTAGTGTTGAAAAACCACTTTTCGCACTTGTGTTGGTGCAGGAAACCACTTTTGCACTTGTATTAGTGTGGAAAAAACACTTTTCGCACTTGTGTTAGTGTTGAAAAACCAATTTTCGCACTTGTGTTGGTGCAGGAAACCACTTTTGCACTTGTATTAGTGTGGAAAAAACACTTTTCGCACTTGTGTTAGTGTTGAAAACCACTTTTCGCACTTGTGTTAGTGTTGAAAAACCACTTTTCGCACTTGTGTTGGTGCAGGAAACCACTTTTGCACTTGTATTAGTATGGAAAAAACACTTTTTGCACTTGTGATAGTGTTGAAAAACCACTTTTCGCACTTGTGTTAGTGTTGAAAAACCACTTTTCGCACATGTGTTGGTGCAGGAAACCACTTTTGCACTTTTGTTAGTGTTGAAAAATCACTTTTCGCACTTGTGTTGGTGCAGGAAACCACTTTTGCACTTGTATTAGTGTGGAAAAACCACTTTTCGCACTTGTGTTAGTGTTGAAAAACCACTTTTCCACTTGTGTTAGTGTTGAAAAACCACTTTTCGCACTTGTGTTGGTGCAGGAAACCGCTTTTACACTTGTATTAGTGTGGAAAAAACACTTTTTGCACTTGTGATAGTGTTGAAAAACTACTTTTCGCACTTGTGTTGGTGCAGGAAACCACTTTTGCACTTGTATTAGTGTGGAAAAAACACTTTTCGCACTTGTGTTAGTGTTGAAAAACCACTTTTCGCACTTGTGTTAGTGTTGAAAAACCACTTTTCGCACTTGTGTTAGTGTTGAAAAACCACTTTTCGCACTTGTGTTGGTGCAGGAAACCACTTTTGCATTTGTATTAGTGTGGAAAAAACACTTTTCGCACTTGTGTTAGTGTTGAAAAACCACTTTTCGCACTTGTGTTAGTGTTGAAAAACCACTTCTCGCACTTGTGTTGGTGCAGGAAACCACTTTTGCACTTGTATTAGTGTGGAAAAAACACTTTTCGCACTTGTATTAGTGTGGAAAAAACACTTTTTGCACTTGTGATAGTGTTGAAAAACCACTTTTCGCACTTGTGTTAGTGTTGAAAAACCACTTTTCGCCCTTGTGTTGGTGCAGGAAACCACTTTTGCACTTGTATTAGTGTGGAAAAAACACTTTTTGCACTTGTGTGAGTGTTGAAAAACCACTTTTCGCACTTGTGTTAGTGTTGAAAAACCACTTTTTGCACTTGTGTTGGTGCAGGAAACCACTTTTGCACTTGTATTAGTGTGGAAAAACCACTTTTCGCACTTGTGTTAGTGTTGAAAAACCAATTTTCCACCTGTGTTAGTGTTGAAAAACCACGTTTCGCACTTCTGTTGGTGCAGGAAACCACTTTTGCACTTGTATTAGTGTGGAAAAAACACTTTTTGCACTTGTGATAGTGTTGAAAAACCACTTTTCGCACTTGTGTTGGTGCAGGAAACCACTTTTGCACTTGTATTAGTGTGGAAAAAACACTTTTCGCACTTGTGTTAGTTTTGAAAAACCACTTTTCGCACTTGTGTTAGTGTTGAAAAACCACTTTTCGCACTTGTGTTAGTGTTGAAAAACCACTTTTCGCACTTGTGTTGGTGCAGGAAACCACTTTTGCATTTGTATTAGTGTGGAAAAAACACTTTTCGCACTTGTGTTAGTGTTGAAAAACAACTTTTCGCACTTGTGTTAGTGTTGAAAAACCATTTCTCGCACTTGTGTTGGTGCAGGAAACCACTTTTGCACTTGTATGAGTGTGGAAAAAACACTTTTCGCACTTGTGTTAGTGTTGAAAAACCACTTTTCGCACTTGTGTTAGTGTTGAAAAACCACTTTTCGCACTTGTGTTGGTGCAGGAAACCACTTTTGCACTTGTATTAGTGTGGAAAAAACACTTTTTGCACTTGTGATAGTGTTGAAAAACCACTTTTCGCACTTGTGTTAGTGTTGAAAAACCACTTTTCGCACTTGTGTTGGTGCAGGAAACCACTTTTGCACTTGTATTAGTGTGGAAAAACCACTTTTTGCACTTGTGTTAGTGTCGAAAAACCACTTTTTGCACTTGTGTTAGTGTTGACAAACCACTTTTCGCACTTGTGTTGGTGCAGGAAACCACTTTTGCACTTGTATTAGTGTGGAAAAAACACTTTTTGCACTTGTGATAGTGTTGAAAAACCACTTTTCGCACTTGTGTTAGTGTTGAAAAACCACTTTTCGCACTTGTGTTGGTGCAGGAAACCACTTTTGTACTTGTATTAGTGTGGAAAAACCTCTTTTCGCACTTGTGTTAGTGTTGAAAAACCACTTTTCGCACTTGTGTTAGTGTTGAAAAACCACTTTTCGCACTTGTGTTGGTGCAGGAAACCACTTTTGCACTTGTATTAGTGTGGAAAAAACACTTATTGCACTTGTGATAGTGTTGAAAAACCACTTTTCGCACTTGTGTTAGTGTTGAAAAACCACTTTTCGCACTTGTGTTGGTGCAGGAAACCACTTTTGCACTTGTATTAGTGTGGAAAAAACACTTTTTGCACTTGTGATAGTGTTGAAAAACCACTTTTCGCACTTCTGTTAGTGTTGAAAAACCACTTTTCGCACTTGTTTTGGTGCAGGAACCCACTTTTGCACTTGTATTAGTGTGGAAAAACCACTTTTCGCACTTGTGTTAGTGTTGAAAAACCACTTTTTGCACTTGTGTTAGTGTTGAAAAACCACTTTTCGCACTTGTGTTGGTGCAGGAAACCACTTTTGCACTTGTATTAGTGTGGAAAAAACACTTTTTGCACTTGTGATAGTGTTGAAAAACCACTTTTCGCACTTGTGTTAGTGTTGAAAAACCACTTTTCGCACTTGTGTTGGTGCAGGAAACCACTTTTGCACTTGTATTAGTGTGGAAAAACCACTTTTCGCACTTGTGTTAGTGTTGAAAAACCACTTTTCGCACTTGTGTTAGTGTTGAAAAACCACTTTTCGCACTTGTGTTGGTACAGGAAACCACTTTTGCACTTGTATTAGTGTGGAAAAAACACTTTTTGCACTTGTGTTAGTGTTGAAAAACGACTTTTCACACTTGTATTAGTGTTGAAAAACCACTTTTCGCACTTGTGTTAGTGTTGAAAAACCACTTTTCGCACTTGTGTTGGTGCAGGAAACCACTTTTGCACTTGTATTAGTGTGGAAAAAACACTTTTCGCACTTGTGTTAGTGTTGAAAAACCAATTTTCGCACTTGTGTTGGTGCAGGAAACCACTTTTGCACTTGTATTAGTGTGGAAAAAACACTTTTCGCACTTGTGTTAGTGTTGAAAAACCACTTTTCGCACTTGTGTTAGTGTTGAAAAACCACTTTTCGCACTTGTGTTAGTGTTGAAAAACCACTTTTCGCACTTGTGTTGGTGCAGGAAACCACTTTTGCATTTGTATTAGTGTGGAAAAAACACTTTTCGCACTTGTGTTAGTGTTGAAAAACCACTTTTCGCACTTGTGTTAGTGTTGAAAAACCACTTCTCGCACTTGTGTTGGTGCAGGAAACCACTTTTGCACTTGTATTAGTGTGGAAAAAACACTTTTCGCACTTGTATTAGTGTGGAAAAAACACTTTTTGCACTTGTGATAGTGTTGAAAAACCACTTTTCGCACTTGTGTTAGTGTTGAAAAACCACTTTTCGCCCTTGTGTTGGTGCAGGAAACCACTTTTGCACTTGTATTAGTGTGGAAAAAACACTTTTTGCACTTGTGTGAGTGTTGAAAAACCACTTTTCGCACTTGTGTTAGTGTTGAAAAACCACTTTTTGCACTTGTGTTGGTGCAGGAAACCACTTTTGCACTTGTATTAGTGTGGAAAAACCACTTTTCGCACTTGTGTTAGTGTTGAAAAACCAATTTTCCACCTGTGTTAGTGTTGAAAAACCACGTTTCGCACTTCTGTTGGTGCAGGAAACCACTTTTGCACTTGTATTAGTGTGGAAAAAACACTTTTTGCACTTGTGATAGTGTTGAAAAACCACTTTTCGCACTTGTGTTGGTGCAGGAAACCACTTTTGCACTTGTATTAGTGTGGAAAAAACACTTTTCGCACTTGTGTTAGTTTTGAAAAACCACTTTTCGCACTTGTGTTAGTGTTGAAAAACCACTTTTCGCACTTGTGTTAGTGTTGAAAAACCACTTTTCGCACTTGTGTTGGTGCAGGAAACCACTTTTGCATTTGTATTAGTGTGGAAAAAACACTTTTCGCACTTGTGTTAGTGTTGAAAAACAACTTTTCGCACTTGTGTTAGTGTTGAAAAACCATTTCTCGCACTTGTGTTGGTGCAGGAAACCACTTTTGCACTTGTATGAGTGTGGAAAAAACACTTTTCGCACTTGTGTTAGTGTTGAAAAACCACTTTTCGCACTTGTGTTAGTGTTGAAAAACCACTTTTCGCACTTGTGTTGGTGCAGGAAACCACTTTTGCACTTGTATTAGTGTGGAAAAAACACTTTTTGCACTTGTGATAGTGTTGAAAAACCACTTTTCGCACTTGTGTTAGTGTTGAAAAACCACTTTTCGCACTTGTGTTGGTGCAGGAAACCGCTTTTACACTTGTATTAGTGTGGAAAAAACACTTTTTGCACTTGTGATAGTGTTGAAAAACCACTTTTCCACTTGTGTTAGTGTTGAAAAACCACTTTTCGCACTTGTGTTGGTGCAGGAAACCGCTTTTACACTTGTATTAGTGTGGAAAAAACAGTTTTTGCACTTGTGATAGTGTTGAAAAACTACTTTTCGCACTTGTGTTGGTGCAGGAAACCACTTTTGCACTTGTATTAGTGTGGAAAAAACACTTTTCGCACTTGTGTTAGTGTTGAAAAACCACTTTTCGCACTTGTGTTAGTGTTGAAAAACCACTTTTCGCACTTGTGTTAGTGTTGAAAAACCACTTTTCGCACTTGTGTTGGTGCAGGAAACCACTTTTGCATTTGTATTAGTGTGGAAAAAACACTTTTCGCACTTGTGTTAGTGTTGAAAAACCACTTTTCGCACTTGTGTTAGTGTTGAAAAACCACTTCTCGCACTTGTGTTGGTGCAGGAAACCACTTTTGCACTTGTATTAGTGTGGAAAAAACACTTTTCGCACTTGTATTAGTGTGGAAAAAACACTTTTTGCACTTGTGATAGTGTTGAAAAACCACTTTTCGCACTTGTGTTAGTGTTGAAAAACCACTTTTCGCCCTTGTGTTGGTGCAGGAAACCACTTTTGCACTTGTATTAGTGTGGAAAAAACACTTTTTGCACTTGTGTGAGTGTTGAAAAACCACTTTTCGCACTTGTGTTAGTGTTGAAAAACCACTTTTTGCACTTGTGTTGGTGCAGGAAACCACTTTTGCACTTGTATTAGTGTGGAAAAACCACTTTTCGCACTTGTGTTAGTGTTGAAAAACCAATTTTCCACCTGTGTTAGTGTTGAAAAACCACGTTTCGCACTTCTGTTGGTGCAGGAAACCACTTTTGCACTTGTATTAGTGTGGAAAAAACACTTTTTGCACTTGTGATAGTGTTGAAAAACCACTTTTCGCACTTGTGTTGGTGCAGGAAACCACTTTTGCACTTGTATTAGTGTGGAAAAAACACTTTTCGCACTTGTGTTAGTTTTGAAAAACCACTTTTCGCACTTGTGTTAGTGTTGAAAAACCACTTTTCGCACTTGTGTTAGTGTTGAAAAACCACTTTTCGCACTTGTGTTGGTGCAGGAAACCACTTTTGCATTTGTATTAGTGTGGAAAAAACACTTTTCGCACTTGTGTTAGTGTTGAAAAACAACTTTTCGCACTTGTGTTAGTGTTGAAAAACCATTTCTCGCACTTGTGTTGGTGCAGGAAACCACTTTTGCACTTGTATGAGTGTGGAAAAAACACTTTTCGCACTTGTGTTAGTGTTGAAAAACCACTTTTCGCACTTGTGTTAGTGTTGAAAAACCACTTTTCGCACTTGTGTTGGTGCAGGAAACCACTTTTGCACTTGTATTAGTGTGGAAAAAACACTTTTTGCACTTGTGATAGTGTTGAAAAACCACTTTTCGCACTTGTGTTAGTGTTGAAAAACCACTTTTCGCACTTGTGTTGGTGCAGGAAACCACTTTTGCACTTGTATTAGTGTGGAAAAACCACTTTTTGCACTTGTGTTAGTGTCGAAAAACCACTTTTTGCACTTGTGTTAGTGTTGACAAACCACTTTTCGCACTTGTGTTGGTGCAGGAAACCACTTTTGCACTTGTATTAGTGTGGAAAAAACACTTTTTGCACTTGTGATAGTGTTGAAAAACCACTTTTCGCACTTGTGTTAGTGTTGAAAAACCACTTTTCGCACTTGTGTTGGTGCAGGAAACCACTTTTGTACTTGTATTAGTGTGGAAAAACCTCTTTTCGCACTTGTGTTAGTGTTGAAAAACCACTTTTCGCACTTGTGTTAGTGTTGAAAAACCACTTTTCGCACTTGTGTTGGTGCAGGAAACCACTTTTGCACTTGTATTAGTGTGGAAAAAACACTTATTGCACTTGTGATAGTGTTGAAAAACCACTTTTCGCACTTGTGTTAGTGTTGAAAAACCACTTTTCGCACTTGTGTTGGTGCAGGAAACCACTTTTGCACTTGTATTAGTGTGGAAAAAACACTTTTTGCACTTGTGATAGTGTTGAAAAACCACTTTTCGCACTTCTGTTAGTGTTGAAAAACCACTTTTCGCACTTGTTTTGGTGCAGGAACCCACTTTTGCACTTGTATTAGTGTGGAAAAACCACTTTTCGCACTTGTGTTAGTGTTGAAAAACCACTTTTTGCACTTGTGTTAGTGTTGAAAAACCACTTTTCGCACTTGTGTTGGTGCAGGAAACCACTTTTGCACTTGTATTAGTGTGGAAAAAACACTTTTTGCACTTGTGATAGTGTTGAAAAACCACTTTTCGCACTTGTGTTAGTGTTGAAAAACCACTTTTCGCACTTGTGTTGGTGCAGGAAACCACTTTTGCACTTGTATTAGTGTGGAAAAACCACTTTTCGCACTTGTGTTAGTGTTGAAAAACCACTTTTCGCACTTGTGTTAGTGTTGAAAAACCACTTTTCGCACTTGTGTTGGTACAGGAAACCACTTTTGCACTTGTATTAGTGTGGAAAAAACACTTTTTGCACTTGTGTTAGTGTTGAAAAACGACTTTTCACACTTGTATTAGTGTTGAAAAACCACTTTTCGCACTTGTGTTAGTGTTGAAAAACCACTTTTCGCACTTGTGTTGGTGCAGGAAACCACTTTTGCACTTGTATTAGTGTGGAAAAAACACTTTTCGCACTTGTGTTAGTGTTGAAAAACCAATTTTCGCACTTGTGTTGGTGCAGGAAACCACTTTTGCACTTGTATTAGTGTGGAAAAAACACTTTTCGCACTTGTGTTAGTGTTGAAAAACCACTTTTCGCACTTGTGTTAGTGTTGAAAAACCACTTTTCGCACTTGTGTTAGTGTTGAAAAACCACTTTTCGCACTTGTGTTGGTGCAGGAAACCACTTTTGCATTTGTATTAGTGTGGAAAAAACACTTTTCGCACTTGTGTTAGTGTTGAAAAACCACTTTTCGCACTTGTGTTAGTGTTGAAAAACCACTTCTCGCACTTGTGTTGGTGCAGGAAACCACTTTTGCACTTGTATTAGTGTGGAAAAAACACTTTTCGCACTTGTATTAGTGTGGAAAAAACACTTTTTGCACTTGTGATAGTGTTGAAAAACCACTTTTCGCACTTGTGTTAGTGTTGAAAAACCACTTTTCGCCCTTGTGTTGGTGCAGGAAACCACTTTTGCACTTGTATTAGTGTGGAAAAAACACTTTTTGCACTTGTGTGAGTGTTGAAAAACCACTTTTCGCACTTGTGTTAGTGTTGAAAAACCACTTTTTGCACTTGTGTTGGTGCAGGAAACCACTTTTGCACTTGTATTAGTGTGGAAAAACCACTTTTCGCACTTGTGTTAGTGTTGAAAAACCAATTTTCCACCTGTGTTAGTGTTGAAAAACCACGTTTCGCACTTCTGTTGGTGCAGGAAACCACTTTTGCACTTGTATTAGTGTGGAAAAAACACTTTTTGCACTTGTGATAGTGTTGAAAAACCACTTTTCGCACTTGTGTTGGTGCAGGAAACCACTTTTGCACTTGTATTAGTGTGGAAAAAACACTTTTCGCACTTGTGTTAGTTTTGAAAAACCACTTTTCGCACTTGTGTTAGTGTTGAAAAACCACTTTTCGCACTTGTGTTAGTGTTGAAAAACCACTTTTCGCACTTGTGTTGGTGCAGGAAACCACTTTTGCATTTGTATTAGTGTGGAAAAAACACTTTTCGCACTTGTGTTAGTGTTGAAAAACAACTTTTCGCACTTGTGTTAGTGTTGAAAAACCATTTCTCGCACTTGTGTTGGTGCAGGAAACCACTTTTGCACTTGTATGAGTGTGGAAAAAACACTTTTCGCACTTGTGTTAGTGTTGAAAAACCACTTTTCGCACTTGTGTTAGTGTTGAAAAACCACTTTTCGCACTTGTGTTGGTGCAGGAAACCACTTTTGCACTTGTATTAGTGTGGAAAAAACACTTTTTGCACTTGTGATAGTGTTGAAAAACCACTTTTCGCACTTGTGTTAGTGTTGAAAAACCACTTTTCGCACTTGTGTTGGTGCAGGAAACCACTTTTGCACTTGTATTAGTGTGGAAAAACCACTTTTTGCACTTGTGTTAGTGTCGAAAAACCACTTTTTGCACTTGTGTTAGTGTTGACAAACCACTTTTCGCACTTGTGTTGGTGCAGGAAACCACTTTTGCACTTGTATTAGTGTGGAAAAAACACTTTTTGCACTTGTGATAGTGTTGAAAAACCACTTTTCGCACTTGTGTTAGTGTTGAAAAACCACTTTTCGCACTTGTGTTGGTGCAGGAAACCACTTTTGTACTTGTATTAGTGTGGAAAAACCTCTTTTCGCACTTGTGTTAGTGTTGAAAAACCACTTTTCGCACTTGTGTTAGTGTTGAAAAACCACTTTTCGCACTTGTGTTGGTGCAGGAAACCACTTTTGCACTTGTATTAGTGTGGAAAAAACACTTATTGCACTTGTGATAGTGTTGAAAAACCACTTTTCGCACTTGTGTTAGTGTTGAAAAACCACTTTTCGCACTTGTGTTGGTGCAGGAAACCACTTTTGCACTTGTATTAGTGTGGAAAAAACACTTTTTGCACTTGTGATAGTGTTGAAAAACCACTTTTCGCACTTCTGTTAGTGTTGAAAAACCACTTTTCGCACTTGTTTTGGTGCAGGAACCCACTTTTGCACTTGTATTAGTGTGGAAAAACCACTTTTCGCACTTGTGTTAGTGTTGAAAAACCACTTTTTGCACTTGTGTTAGTGTTGAAAAACCACTTTTCGCACTTGTGTTGGTGCAGGAAACCACTTTTGCACTTGTATTAGTGTGGAAAAAACACTTTTTGCACTTGTGATAGTGTTGAAAAACCACTTTTCGCACTTGTGTTAGTGTTGAAAAACCACTTTTCGCACTTGTGTTGGTGCAGGAAACCACTTTTGCACTTGTATTAGTGTGGAAAAACCACTTTTCGCACTTGTGTTAGTGTTGAAAAACCACTTTTCGCACTTGTGTTAGTGTTGAAAAACCACTTTTCGCACTTGTGTTGGTACAGGAAACCACTTTTGCACTTGTATTAGTGTGGAAAAAACACTTTTTGCACTTGTGTTAGTGTTGAAAAACGACTTTTCACACTTGTATTAGTGTTGAAAAACCACTTTTCGCACTTGTGTTAGTGTTGAAAAACCACTTTTCGCACTTGTGTTGGTGCAGGAAACCACTTTTGCACTTGTATTAGTGTGGAAAAAACACTTTTCGCACTTGTGTTAGTGTTGAAAAACCAATTTTCGCACTTGTGTTGGTGCAGGAAACCACTTTTGCACTTGTATTAGTGTGGAAAAAACACTTTTCGCACTTGTGTTAGTGTTGAAAACCACTTTTCGCACTTGTGTTAGTGTTGAAAAACCACTTTTCGCACTTGTGTTGGTGCAGGAAACCACTTTTGCACTTGTATTAGTATGGAAAAAACACTTTTTGCACTTGTGATAGTGTTGAAAAACCACTTTTCGCACTTGTGTTAGTGTTGAAAAACCACTTTTCGCACATGTGTTGGTGCAGGAAACCACTTTTGCACTTTTGTTAGTGTTGAAAAATCACTTTTCGCACTTGTGTTGGTGCAGGAAACCACTTTTGCACTTGTATTAGTGTGGAAAAACCACTTTTCGCACTTGTGTTAGTGTTGAAAAACCACTTTTCCACTTGTGTTAGTGTTGAAAAACCACTTTTCGCACTTGTGTTGGTGCAGGAAACCGCTTTTACACTTGTATTAGTGTGGAAAAAACACTTTTTGCACTTGTGATAGTGTTGAAAAACTACTTTTCGCACTTGTGTTGGTGCAGGAAACCACTTTTGCACTTGTATTAGTGTGGAAAAAACACTTTTCGCACTTGTGTTAGTGTTGAAAAACCACTTTTCGCACTTGTGTTAGTGTTGAAAAACCACTTTTCGCACTTGTGTTAGTGTTGAAAAACCACTTTTCGCACTTGTGTTGGTGCAGGAAACCACTTTTGCATTTGTATTAGTGTGGAAAAAACACTTTTCGCACTTGTGTTAGTGTTGAAAAACCACTTTTCGCACTTGTGTTAGTGTTGAAAAACCACTCCTCGCACTTGTGTTGGTGCAGGAAACCACTTTTGCACTTGTATTAGTGTGGAAAAAACACTTTTCGCACTTGTATTAGTGTGGAAAAAACACTTTTTGCACTTGTGATAGTGTTGAAAAACCACTTTTCGCACTTGTGTTAGTGTTGAAAAACCACTTTTCGCCCTTGTGTTGGTGCAGGAAACCACTTTTGCACTTGTATTAGTGTGGAAAAAACACTTTTTGCACTTGTGTGAGTGTTGAAAAACCACTTTTCGCACTTGTGTTAGTGTTGAAAAACCACTTTTTGCACTTGTGTTGGTGCAGGAAACCACTTTTGCACTTGTATTAGTGTGGAAAAACCACTTTTCGCACTTGTGTTAGTGTTGAAAAACCAATTTTCCACCTGTGTTAGTGTTGAAAAACCACGTTTCGCACTTCTGTTGGTGCAGGAAACCACTTTTGCACTTGTATTAGTGTGGAAAAAACACTTTTTGCACTTGTGATAGTGTTGAAAAACCACTTTTCGCACTTGTGTTGGTGCAGGAAACCACTTTTGCACTTGTATTAGTGTGGAAAAAACACTTTTCGCACTTGTGTTAGTTTTGAAAAACCACTTTTCGCACTTGTGTTAGTGTTGAAAAACCACTTTTCGCACTTGTGTTAGTGTTGAAAAACCACTTTTCGCACTTGTGTTGGTGCAGGAAACCACTTTTGCATTTGTATTAGTGTGGAAAAAACACTTTTCGCACTTGTGTTAGTGTTGAAAAACCACTTTTCGCACTTGTGTTAGTGTTGAAAAACCACTTCTCGCACTTGTGTTGGTGCAGGAAACCACTTTTGCACTTGTATGAGTGTGGAAAAAACACTTTTCGCACTTGTGTTAGTGTTGAAAAACCACTTTTCGCACTTGTGTTAGTGTTGAAAAACCACTTTTCGCACTTGTGTTGGTGCAGGAAACCACTTTTGCACTTGTATTAGTGTGGAAAAAACACTTTTTGCACTTGTGATAGTGTTGAAAAACCACTTTTCGCACTTGTGTTAGTGTTGAAAAACCACTTTTCGCACTTGTGTTGGTGCAGGAAACCACTTTTGCACTTGTATTAGTGTGGAAAAACCACTTTTTGCACTTGTGTTAGTGTCGAAAAACCACTTTTTGCACTTGTGTTAGTGTTGACAAACCACTTTTCGCACTTGTGTTGGTGCAGGAAACCACTTTTGCACTTGTATTAGTGTGGAAAAAACACTTTTTGCACTTGTGATAGTGTTGAAAAACCACTTTTCGCACTTGTGTTAGTGTTGAAAAACCACTTTTCGCACTTGTGTTGGTGCAGGAAACCACTTTTGTACTTGTATTAGTGTGGAAAAACCTCTTTTCGCACTTGTGTTAGTGTTGAAAAACCACTTTTCGCACTTGTGTTAGTGTTGAAAAACCACTTTTCGCACTTGTGTTGGTGCAGGAAACCACTTTTGCACTTGTATTAGTGTGGAAAAAACACTTATTGCACTTGTGATAGTGTTGAAAAACCACTTTTCGCACTTGTGTTAGTGTTGAAAAACCACTTTTCGCACTTGTGTTGGTGCAGGAAACCACTTTTGCACTTGTATTAGTGTGGAAAAAACACTTTTTGCACTTGTGATAGTGTTGAAAAACCACTTTTAGCACTTGTGTTAGGTGTTGAAAAACGACTTTTCGCACTTGTGTTGGTGCAGGAACCCACTTTTGCACTTGTATTAGTGTGGAAAAACCACTTTTCACACTTGTGTTAGTGTTGAAAAACCACTTTTCGCACTTGTGTTAGTGTTGAAAAACTACTTTTCGCACTTGTGTTGGTGCAGGAAACCACTTTTGCACTTGTATTAGTGTGGAAAAAACACTTTTTGCACTTGTGATAGTGTTGAAAAACCACTTTACGCACTTGTGTTAGTGTTGAAAAACCACTTTTCGCACTTGTGTTGGTGCAGGAAACCACTTTTGCACTTGTATTAGTGTGGAAAAACCACTTTTCGCACTTGTGTTAGTGTTGAAAAACCACTTTTCGCACTTGTGTTAGTGTTGAAAAACCACTTTTCGCACTTGTGTTAGTGTTGAAAAACCACTTTTCGCACGTGTGTTGGTGCAGGAAACCACTTTTGCACTTGTATTAGTGTGGAAAAAACACTTTTCGCACTTGTGTTAGTGTTGAAAAACCACTTTTCGCACTTGTGTTAGTGTTGAAAAACCACTTTTTGCACTTGTGTTAGTGTTGAAAAACCACTTTTCGCACTTGTGTTAGTGTTGAAAAACCACTTTTCGCACTTGTGTTGGTGCAGGAAACCACTTTTGCACTTGTATTAGTGTGGAAAAAACACTTTTCGCACTTGTGTTAGTGTTGAAAAACCACTTTTCGCACTTGTGTTAGTGTAGAAAAACAACTTTTCGCACTTGTGTTGGTGCAGGAAACCACTTTTGCACTTGTAGTAGTGTGGAAAAAACACTTTTCGCACTTGTGTTAGTGTTGAAAAACCACTTTTCGCACTAGTGTTAGTGTTGAAAAACCACTTTTCGCACTTGTGTTGGTGCAGGAAACCACTTTTGCACTTGTATTAGTGTGGAAAAAACACTTTTTGCAATTGTGATAGTGTTAAAAAACCACTTTTTGCACTTGTGTTAGTGTTGAAAACCACTTTTCGCACTTGTGTTGGTGCAGGAAACCACTTTTGCACTTGTATTAGTGTGGAAAAACCACTTTTCACACTTGTGTTAGTGTTGAAAAACCACTTTTAGCACTTGTGTTTGTGCAGGAAACCACTTTTGCACTTGTATTAGTGTGGAAAAACCACTTTTCGCACTTGTGTTAGTGTTGAAAACCCACTTTTCGCATTTGTGTTAGTGTTGAAAATCCACTTTTCGCACTAGTGTTGGTGCAGGAAACCACTTTTGCACTTGTATTAGTGTGTAAAAAACACTTTTTGCACTTGTGATAGTGTTGAAAAACCACTTTTCGCACTTGTGTTAGTGTTGAAAAACCACTTTTCGCACTTGTGTTGGTGCAGGAAACCACATTTCGCAATTGTGTTGGTGCAATAAACCACTTTTGCACTTGTATTAGTGTGGAAAAAACACTTTTTGCACTTGTGATAGTGTTGAAAAACCACTTTTCGCACTTGTGTTAGTGTTGAAAAACCACTTTTCACACTTGTGTTGGTGCAGGAAACCACTTTTGCACTTGTATTAGTGTGGAAAAAACACTTTTTGCACTTGTGATAGTGTTGAAAAACCACTTTTTGCACTTGTGTTAGTGTTGAAAACCACTTTTCGCACTTGTGTTGGTGCAGGAAACCACTTTTGCACTTGTATTAGTGTGGAAAAACCACTTTTCGCACTTGTGTTAGTGTTGAAAAACGACTTTTCACACTTGTGTTAGTGTTGAAAAACCACTTTTAGCACTTGTGTTTGTGCAGGAAACCACTTTTGCACTTGTATTAGTGGGGAAAAACCACTTTTCGCACTTGTGTTAGTGTTGAAAACCCACTTTTCGCATTTGTGTTAGTGTTGAAAATCCACTTTTCGCACTAGTGTTGGTGCAGGAAACCACTTTTGCACTTGTATTAGTGTGTAAAAAACACTTTTTGCACTTGTGATAGTGTTGAAAAACCACTTTTCGCACTTGTGTTAGTGTTGAAAAACCACTTTTCGCACTTGTGTTGGTGCAGGAAACCACATTTCGCACTTGTGTTGGTGCAATAAACCCCTTTTGCACTTGTATTAGTGTGGAAAAAACACTTTTTGCACTTGTGATAGTGTTGAAAAACCACTTTTCGCACTTGTGTTAGTGTTGAAAAACCACTTTTCGCACTTGTGTTGGTGCAGGAAACCACTTTTGCACTTGTATTAGTGTGGAAAAAACACTTTTTGCACTTGTGATAGTGTTGAAAAACCACTTTTTGCACTTGTGTTAGTGTTGAAAAACCACTTTTCGCACTTGTGTTGGTGCAGGAAACCACTTTTGCACTTGTATTAGTATGGAAAAACCACTTTTCGCACTTGTGTTAGTGTTGAAAAACCACTTTTTGCACTTGTACGTGTTGAAAAACCACTTTTCGCACTTGTGTTGGTGCAGGAAACCACTTTTGCACTTGTATTAGTGTGGAAAAAACACTTTTTGCACTTGTGATAGTGTTGAAAAACCACTTTTCGCACTTGTGTTAGTGTTGAAAAACCACTTTTCGCACTTGTGTTAGTGTTGAAAAACCACTTTTCACACTTGTGTTAGTGAAGGAAACCACTTTTCACACTTGTCTTAGTGTTGAAAACCCACTTTTCGCACTTGTGTTAGTGTTGAAAATCCACTTTTCGCACTTGTGTTGGTGCAGGAAACCACTTTTGCACTTGTATTAGTGTGTAAAAAACAGTTTTTGCACTTGTGATAGTGTTGAAAAACCACTTTTCGCACTTGTGTTAGTGTTGAAAAACCACTTTTCACACTTGTGTTGGTGCAGGAAACCACTTTTCGCACTTGTGTTGGTCCAATAAACCACTTTTGCACTTGTATTAGTGTGGAAAAAACACTTTTTGCACTTGTGATAGTGTTGAAAAACCACTTTTCGCACATGTGTTAGTGTTGAAAAACCACTTTCGCACTTGTGTTGGTGCAGGAAACCACTTTTGCACTTGTATTAGTGTGGAAAAAACACTTTTTGCACTTGTGATATTGTTGAAAACCACTTTTCGCTCTTGTGTTAGTGTTGAAAAACCACTTTTCGCACTTGTGTTAGTGTTGAAAAACCACTTTTCGCACTTGTGTTAGTGTTGAAAAACCACTTTTCGCACTTGTGTTCGTGTTGAAAAACCACTTTTCGCACTTGTGTTAGTGAAGGAAACCACTTTTCACACTTGTGTTAGTGTTGAAAACCCACTTTTCGCACTTGTGTTGGTGCAGGAAACCACTTTTGCACTTGTATTAGTGTGGAAAAACCACTTTTCGCACTTGTGTTAGTGTTGAAAAACCACTTTTCGCACTTGTGTTAGTGTTGAAAAACCACTTTTCACACTTGTGTTGGTGCAGGAAACCACTTTTGCACTTGTATTAGTGTGGAAAAACCACTTTTCGCACTTGTGTTAGTGTTGAAAAACCACTTTTCCACTTGTGTTAGTGTTGAAAAACCACTTTTCGCACTTGTGTTGGTGCAGGAAACCACTTTTGCACTTGTATTAGTGTGGAAAAAACACTTTTTGCACTTGTGATAGTGTTGAAAAACCACTTTTCGCACTTGTGTTAGTGTTGAAAAACCACTTTTCGCACTTGTGTTGGTGCAGGAAACCACTTTTGCACTTGTATTAGTGTGGAAAAAACACTTTTTGCACTTGTGATAGTGTTAAAAAACCACTTTTCGCACTTGTGTTAGTGTTGAAAAACCACTTTTCGCACTTGTGTTGGTGCAGGAAACCACTTTTGCACTTGTATTAGTGTGGAAAAAACCACTTTTCGCACTTGTGTTAATGTTGAAAAACGACTTTTCACACTTGTGTTAGTGTTGAAAAACCACTTTTAGCACTTGTGTTTGTGCAGGAAACCACTTTTGCACTTGTATTAGTGTGGGAAAACCACTTTTCGCACTTGTGTTAGTGTTGAAAAACCACTTTTCGCACTTGTGTTAGTGTTGAAAAACCACTTTTCGCACTTGTGTTAGTGAAGGAAACCACTTTTCGCAATTGTGTTAGTGTTGAAAACCCACTTTTCACACTTGTGTTAGTGTTGAAAACCCACTTTTCGCACTTGTGTTGGTGCAGGAAACCACTTTTGCACTTGTATTAGTGTGGAAAAACCACTTTTCGCACTTGTGTTAGTGTTGAAAAACCACTTTTCGCACTTGTGTTAGTGAAGGAAACCACTTTTCGCAATTGTGTTAGTGTTGAAAACCCACTTTTCGCACTTGTGTTAGTGTTGAAAAACCACATTTCGCACTTGTGTTAGTGTTGAAAAACCACTTTTCGCACTTGTGTTGGTGCAGGAAACCACATTTCGCACTTGTGTTGGTGCAATAAACCACTTTTGCACTTGTATTAGTGTGGAAAAAACACTTTTTGCACTTGTGATAGTGTTGAAAAACCACTTTTCGCACTTGTGTTAGTGTTGAAAAACCACTTTTCGCACTTGTGTTGGTGCAGGAAACCACTTTTGCACTTGTATTAGTGTGGAAAAAACACTTTTTGCACTTGTGATAGTGTTGAAAAACCACTTTTCGCACTTGTGTTAGTGTTGAAAAACCACTTTTCGCACTTGTGTTGGTGCAGGAAACCACTTTTGCACTTGTATTAGTATGGAAAAACCACTTTTCGCACTTGTGTTAGTGTTGAAAAACCACTTTTTGCACTTGTGTTAGTGTTGAAAAACCACTTTTCGCACTTGTGTTGGTGCAGGAAACCACTTTTGCACTTGTATTAGTGTGGAAAAAACACTTTTCGCACTTGTGTTAGTGTTGAAAAACCACTTTTCGCACTTGTGTTAGTGTTGAAAAACAACTTTTCGCACTTGTGTTGGTGCAGGAAACCACTTTTGCACTTGTAGTAGTGTGGAAAAAACACTTTTCGCACTTGTGTTAGTGTTGAAAAACAACTTTTCGCACTTGTGTTAGTGTTGAAAAACCACTTTTCGCACTTGTGTTGGTGCAGGAAACCACTTTTGCACTTGTATTAGTATGAAAAAAAACACTTTTTGCACTTGTGATAGTGTTAAAAAACCACTTTTTGCACTTGTGTTAGTGTTGAAAAACCACTTTTCGCACTTGTGTTGATGCAGGAAACCACTTTTGCACTTGTATTAGTGTGGAAAAACCACTTTTCGCACTTGTGTTAGTGTTGAAAAACGACTTTTCACACTTGTGTTAGTGTTGAAAAACCACTTTTAGCACTTGTGTTTGTGCAGGAAACCACTTTTGCACTTGTATTAGTGTGGAAAAACCACTTTTCGCACTTGTGTTAGTGTTGAAAAACCACTTTTCGCACTTGTGTTAGTGTTCAAAAACCACTTTTCGCACTTGTGTTAGTGTTCAAAAACCACTTTTCGCACTTGTGTTAGTGAAGGAAACCACTTTTTGCACTTGTGTTAGTGTTGAAAACCCACTTTTCGCACTTGTGTTAGTGTTGAAAATCCACTTTTCGCACTTGTGTTGGTGCAGGAAACCACTTTTGCACTTGTATTAGTGTGTAAAAAACACTTTTTGCACTTGTGATAGTGTTGAAAAACTACTTTTCGCACTTGTGTTAGTGTTGAAAAACCACTTTTCGCACTTGTGTTGGTGCAGGAAACCACATTTCGCACTTGTGTTGGTGCAATAAACCACTTTTGCACTTGTATTAGTGTGGAAAAAACACTTTTTGCACTTGTGATAGTGTTGAAAAACCACTTTTCGCACTTGTGTTAGTGTTGAAAAACCACTTTTCGCACTTGTGTTGGTGCAGGAAACCACTTTTGCACTTGTATTAGTGTGGAAAAAACACTTTTTGCACTTGTGATAGTGTTGAAAAACCACTTTTTGCACTTGTGTTAGTGTTGAAAACCACTTTTCGCACTTGTGTTGGTGCAGGAAACCACTTTTGCACTTGTATTAGTGTGGAAAAACCACTTTTCGCACTTGTGTTAGTGTTGAAAAACGACTTTTCACACTTGTGTTAGTGTTGAAAAACCACTTTTAGCACTTGTGTTTGTGCAGGAAACCACTTTTGCACTTGTATTAGTGTGGAAAAACCACTTTTCGCACTTGTGTTAGTGTTGAAAACCCACTTTTCGCATTTGTGTTAGTGTTGAAAATCCACTTTTCGCACTAGTGTTGGTGCAGGAAACCACTTTTGCACTTGTATTAGTGTGTAAAAAACACTTTTTGCACTTGTGATAGTGTTGAAAAACCACTTTTCGCACTTGTGTTAGTGTTGAAAAACCACTTTTCGCACTTGTGTTGGTGCAGGAAACCACATTTCGCACTTGTGTTGGTGCAATAAACCCCTTTTGCACTTGTATTAGTGTGGAAAAAACACTTTTTGCACTTGTGATAGTGTTGAAAAACCACTTTTCGCACTTGTGTTAGTGTTGAAAAACCACTTTTCGCACTTGTGTTGGTGCAGGAAACCACTTTTGCACTTGTATTAGTGTGGAAAAAACACTTTTTGCACTTGTGATAGTGTTGAAAAACCACTTTTTGCACTTGTGTTAGTGTTGAAAAACCACTTTTCGCACTTGTGTTGGTGCAGGAAACCACTTTTGCACTTGTATTAGTATGGAAAAACCACTTTTCGCACTTGTGTTAGTGTTGAAAAACCACTTTTTGCACTTGTACGTGTTGAAAAACCACTTTTCGCACTTGTGTTGGTGCAGGAAACCACTTTTGCACTTGTATTAGTGTGGAAAAAACACTTTTTGCACTTGTGATAGTGTTGAAAAACCACTTTTCGCACTTGTGTTAGTGTTGAAAAACCACTTTTCGCACTTGTGTTAGTGTTGAAAAACCACTTTTCGCACTTGTGTTAGTGAAGGAAACCACTTTTCACACTTGTGTTAGTGTTGAAAACCCACTTTTCGCACTTGTGTTAGTGTTGAAAATCCACTTTTCGCACTTGTGTTGGTGCAGGAAACCACTTTTGCACTTGTATTAGTGTGTAAAAAACAGTTTTTGCACTTGTGATAGTGTTGAAAAACCACTTTTCGCACTTGTGTTAGTGTTGAAAAACCACTTTTCACACTTGTGTTGGTGCAGGAAACCACTTTTCGCACTTGTGTTGGTCCAATAAACCACTTTTGCACTTGTATTAGTGTGGAAAAAACACTTTTTGCACTTGTGATAGTGTTGAAAAACCACTTTTCGCACATGTGTTAGTGTTGAAAAACCACTTTCGCACTTGTGTTGGTGCAGGAAACCACTTTTGCACTTGTATTAGTGTGGAAAAAACACTTTTTGCACTTGTGATATTGTTGAAAACCACTTTTCGCTCTTGTGTTAGTGTTGAAAAACCACTTTTCGCACTTGTGTTAGTGTTGAAAAACCACTTTTCGCACTTGTGTTAGTGTTGAAAACCCACTTTTCGCACTTGTGTTGGTGCAGGAAACCACTTTTGCACTTGTATTAGTGTGGAAAAAACACTTTTTGCACTTGTGATAGTGTTGAAAAACCACTTTTCGCACTTGTGTTAGTGTTGAAAAACCACTTTTCGCACTTGTGTTCGTGTTGAAAAACCACTTTTCGCACTTGTGTTAGTGAAGGAAACCACTTTTCGCACTTGTGTTAGTGTTGAAAACCCACTTTTCGCACTTGTGTTGGTGCAGGAAACCACTTTTGCACTTGTATTAGTGTGGAAAAACCACTTTTCGCACTTGTGTTAGTGTTGAAAAACCACTTTTCGCACTTGTGTTAGTGTTGAAAAACCACTTTTCACACTTGTGTTGGTGCAGGAAACCACTTTTGCACTTGTATTAGTGTGGAAAAACCACTTTTCGCACTTGTGTTAGTGTTGAAAAACCACTTTTCCACTTGTGTTAGTGTTGAAAAACCACTTTTCGCACTTGTGTTGGTGCAGGAAACCACTTTTGCACTTGTATTAGTGTGGAAAAAACACTTTTTGCACTTGTGATAGTGTTGAAAAACCACTTTTCGCACTTGTGTTAGTGTTGAAAAACCACTTTTCGCACTTGTGTTGGTGCAGGAAACCACTTTTGCACTTGTATTAGTGTGGAAAAAACACTTTTTGCACTTGTGATAGTGTTAAAAAACCACTTTTCGCACTTGTGTTAGTGTTGAAAAACCACTTTTCGCACTTGTGTTGGTGCAGGAAACCACTTTTGCACTTGTATTAGTGTGGAAAAAACCACTTTTCGCACTTGTGTTAATGTTGAAAAACGACTTTTCACACTTGTGTTAGTGTTGAAAAACCACTTTTAGCACTTGTGTTTGTGCAGGAAACCACTTTTGCACTTGTATTAGTGTGGGAAAACCACTTTTCGCACTTGTGTTAGTGTTGAAAAACCACTTTTCGCACTTGTGTTAGTGTTGAAAAACCACTTTTCGCACTTGTGTTAGTGAAGGAAACCACTTTTCGCAATTGTGTTAGTGTTGAAAACCCACTTTTCGCACTTGTGTTAGTGTTGAAAATCCATTTTTCGCACTTGTGTTGGTGCAGGAAACCACTTTTGCACTTGTATTAGTGTGTAAAAAACACTTTTTGCACTTGTGATAGTGTTGAAAAACCACATTTCGCACTTGTGTTAGTGTTGAAAAACCACTTTTCGCACTTGTGTTGGTGCAGGAAACCACATTTCGCACTTGTGTTGGTGCAATAAACCACTTTTGCACTTGTATTAGTGTTGAAAAACCACTTTTTGCACTTGTGTTAGTGTTGAAAAACCACTTTTCGCACTTGTGTTGGTGCAGGAAACCACTTTTGCACTTGTATTAGTGTGGAAAAAACACTTTTCGCACTTGTGTTAGTGTTGAAAAACCACTTTTCGCACTTGTGTTAGTGTTGAAAAACAACTTTTCGCACTTGTGTTGGTGCAGGAAACCACTTTTGCACTTGTAGTAGTGTGGAAAAAACACTTTTCGCACTTGTGTTAGTGTTGAAAAACAACTTTTCGCACTTGTGTTAGTGTTGAAAACCACTTTTCGCACTTGTGTTGGTGCAGGAAACCACTTTTGCACTTGTATTAGTATGGAAAAAAACACTTTTTGCACTTGTGATAGTGTTAAAAAACCACTTTTTGCACTTGTGTTAGTGTTGAAAAACCACTTTTCGCACTTGTGTTGATGCAGGAAACCACTTTTGCACTTGTATTAGTGTGGAAAAACCACTTTTCGCACTTGTGTTAGTGTTGAAAAACGACTTTTCACACTTGTGTTAGTGTTGAAAAACCACTTTTAGCACTTGTGTTTGTGCAGGAAACCACTTTTGCACTTGTATTAGTGTGGAAAAACCACTTTTCGCACTTGTGTTAGTGTTGAAAAACCACTTTTCGCACTTGTGTTAGTGTTCAAAAACCACTTTTCGCACTTGTGTTAGTGTTGAAAAACCACTTTTCGCACTTGTGTTAGTGTTGAAAAACAACTTTTCGCACTTGTGTTGGTGCAGGAAACCACTTTTGCACTTGTAGTAGTGTGGAAAAAACACTTTTCGCACTTGTGTTAGTGTTGAAAAACAACTTTTCGCACTTGTGTTAGTGTTGAAAAACCACTTTTCGCACTTGTGTTGGTGCAGGAAACCACTTTTGCACTTGTATTAGTATGGAAAAAAACACTTTTTGCACTTGTGATAGTGTTAAAAAACCACTTTTTGCACTTGTGTTAGTGTTGAAAAACCACTTTTCGCACTTGTGTTGGTGCAGGAAACCACTTTTGCACTTGTATTAGTGTGGAAAAACCACTTTTCGCACTTGTGTTAGTGTTGAAAAACGACTTTTCACACTTGTGTTAGTGTTGAAAAACCACTTTTAGCACTTGTGTTTGTGCAGGAAACCACTTTTGCACTTGTATTAGTGTGGAAAAACCACTTTTCGCACTTGTGTTAGTGTTGAAAAACCACTTTTCGCACTTGTGTTAGTGTTCAAAAACCACTTTTCGCACTTGTGTTAGTGAAGGAAACCACTTTTCGCACTTGTGTTAGTGTTGAAAACCCACTTTTCGCACTTGTGTTGGTGCAGGAAACCACTTTTGCACTTGTATTAGTGTGGAAAAAACACTTTTTGCACTTGTGATAGTGTTGAAAAACCACTTTTCGCACTTGTGTTAATGTTGAAAAACCACTTTTCGCACTAGTGTTCGTGTTGAAAAACCACTTTTCGCACTTGTGTTAGTGAAGGAAACCACTTTTCGCACTTGTGTTAGTGTTGAAAACCCACTTTTCGCACTTGTGTTGGTGCAGGAAACCACTTTTGCACTTGTATTAGTGTGGAAAAACCACTTTTCGCACTTGTGTTAGTGTTGAAAAACCACTTTTCGCACTTGTGTTAGTGTTGAAAAACCACTTTTCGCACTTGTGTTGGTGCAGGAAACCACTTTTGCACTTGTATTAGTGTGGAAAAACCACTTTTCGCACGTGTGTTAGTGTTGAAAAACCACTTTTCCACTTGTATTAGTGTGGAAAAACCACTTTTCGCACTTGTGTTAGTGTTGAAAAACGACTTTTCACACTTGTGTTAGTGTTGAAAAACCACTTTTAGCACTTGTGTTTGTGCAGGAAACCACTTTTGCACTTGTATTAGTGTGGAAAAACCACTTTTCGCACTTGTGTTAGTGTTGAAAAACCACTTTTCGCACTTGTGTTAGTGTTCAAAAACCACTTTTCGCACTTGTGTTAGTGAAGGAAACCACTTTTCGCACTTGTGTTAGTGTTGAAAACCCACTTTTCGCACTTGTGTTGGTGCAGGAAACCACTTTTGCACTTGTATTAGTGTGGAAAAAACACTTTTTGCACTTGTGATAGTGTTGAAAAACCACTTTTCGCACTTGTGTTAATGTTGAAAAACCACTTTTCGCACTTGTGTTCGTGTTGAAAAACCACTTTTCGCACTTGTGTTAGTGAAGGAAACCACTTTTCGCACTTGTGTTAGTGTTGAAAACCCACTTTTCGCACTTGTGTTGGTGCAGGAAACCACTTTTGCACTTGTATTAGTGTGGAAAAACCACTTTTCGCACTTGTGTTAGTGTTGAAAAACCACTTTTCGCACTTGTGTTAGTGTTGAAAAACCACTTTTCGCACTTGTGTTGGTGCAGGAAACCACTTTTGCACTTGTATTAGTGTGGAAAAACCACTTTTCGCACGTGTGTTAGTGTTGAAAAACCACTTTTCCACTTGTGTTAGTGTTGAAAAACCACTTTTCGCACTTGTGTTGGTGCAGGAAACCACTTTTGCACTTGTATTAGTGTGGAAAAAACACTTTTTGCACTTGTGATAGTGTTGAAAAACGACTTTTAGCACTTGTGTTAGGTGTTGAAAAACGACTTTTCGCACTTGTGTTGGTGCAGGAACCCACTTTTGCACTTGTATTAGTGTGGAAAAACCACTTTTCACACTTGTGTTAGTGTTGAAAAACCACTTTTCGCACTTGTGTTAGTGTTGAAAAACTACTTTTCGCACTTGTGTTGGTGCAGGAAACCACTTTTGCACTTGTATTAGTGTGGAAAAAACACTTTTTGCACTTGTGATAGTGTTGAAAAACCACTTTACGCACTTGTGTTAGTGTTGAAAAACCACTTTTCGCACTTGTGTTGGTGCAGGAAACCACTTTTGCACTTGTATTAGTGTGGAAAAACCACTTTTCGCACTTGTGTTAGTGTTGAAAAACCACTTTTCGCACTTGTGTTAGTGTTGAAAAACCACTTTTCGCACTTGTGTTAGTGTTGAAAAACCACTTTTCGCACGTGTGTTGGTGCAGGAAACCACTTTTGCACTTGTATTAGTGTGGAAAAAACACTTTTCGCACTTGTGTTAGTGTTGAAAAACCACTTTTCGCACTTGTGTTAGTGTTGAAAAACCACTTTTTGCACTTGTGTTAGTGTTGAAAAACCACTTTTCGCACTTGTGTTAGTGTTGAAAAACCACTTTTCGCACTTGTGTTGGTGCAGGAAACCACTTTTGCACTTGTATTAGTGTGGAAAAAACACTTTTCGCACTTGTGTTAGTGTTGAAAAACCACTTTTCGCACTTGTGTTAGTGTAGAAAAACAACTTTTCGCACTTGTGTTGGTGCAGGAAACCACTTTTGCACTTGTAGTAGTGTGGAAAAAACACTTTTCGCACTTGTGTTAGTGTTGAAAAACCACTTTTCGCACTAGTGTTAGTGTTGAAAAACCACTTTTCACACTTGTGTTGGTGCAGGAAACCACTTTTGCACTTGTATTAGTGTGGAAAAAACACTTTTTGCAATTGTGATAGTGTTAAAAAACCACTTTTTGCACTTGTGTTAGTGTTGAAAACCACTTTTCGCACTTGTGTTGGTGCAGGAAACCACTTTTGCACTTGTATTAGTGTGGAAAAACCACTTTTCGCACTTGTGTTAGTGTTGAAAAACGACTTTTCACACTTGTGTTAGTGTTGAAAAACCACTTTTAGCACTTGTGTTTGTGCAGGAAACCACTTTTGCACTTGTATTAGTGTGGAAAAACCACTTTTCGCACTTGTGTTAGTGTTGAAAACCCACTTTTCGCATTTGTGTTAGTGTTGAAAATCCACTTTTCGCACTAGTGTTGGTGCAGGAAACCACTTTTGCACTTGTATTAGTGTGTAAAAAACACTTTTTGCACTTGTGATAGTGTTGAAAAACCACTTTTCGCACTTGTGTTAGTGTTGAAAAACCACTTTTCGCACTTGTGTTGGTGCAGGAAACCACATTTCGCACTTGTGTTGGTGCAATAAACCACTTTTGCACTTGTATTAGTGTGGAAAAAACACTTTTTGCACTTGTGATAGTGTTGAAAAACCACTTTTCGCACTTGTGTTAGTGTTGAAAAACCACTTTTCGCACTTGTGTTGGTGCAGGAAACCACTTTTGCACTTGTATTAGTGTGGAAAAAACACTTTTTGCACTTGTGATAGTGTTGAAAAACCACTTTTTGCACTTGTGTTAGTGTTGAAAACCACTTTTCGCACTTGTGTTGGTGCAGGAAACCACTTTTGCACTTGTATTAGTGTGGAAAAACCACTTTTCGCACTTGTGTTAGTGTTGAAAAACGACTTTTCACACTTGTGTTAGTGTTGAAAAACCACTTTTAGCACTTGTGTTTGTGCAGGAAACCACTTTTGCACTTGTATTAGTGTGGAAAAACCACTTTTCGCACTTGTGTTAGTGTTGAAAACCCACTTTTCGCATTTGTGTTAGTGTTGAAAATCCACTTTTCGCACTAGTGTTGGTGCAGGAAACCACTTTTGCACTTGTATTAGTGTGTAAAAAACACTTTTTGCACTTGTGATAGTGTTGAAAAACCACTTTTCGCACTTGTGTTAGTGTTGAAAAACCACTTTTCGCACTTGTGTTGGTGCAGGAAACCACATTTCGCACTTGTGTTGGTGCAATAAACCACTTTTGCACTTGTATTAGTGTGGAAAAAACACTTTTTGCACTTGTGATAGTGTTGAAAAACCACTTTTCGCACTTGTGTTAGTGTTGAAAAACCACTTTTCGCACTTGTGTTGGTGCAGGAAACCACTTTTGCACTTGTATTAGTGTGGAAAAAACACTTTTTGCACTTGTGATAGTGTTGAAAAACCACTTTTTGCACTTGTGTTAGTGTTGAAAAACCACTTTTCGCACTTGTGTTGGTGCAGGAAACCACTTTTGCACTTGTATTAGTATGGAAAAACCACTTTTCGCACTTGTGTTAGTGTTGAAAAACCACTTTTTGCACTTGTACGTGTTGAAAAACCACTTTTCGCACTTGTGTTGGTGCAGGAAACCACTTTTGCACTTGTATTAGTGTGGAAAAAACACTTTTTGCACTTGTGATAGTGTTGATAAACCACTTTTCGCACTTGTGTTAGTGTTGAAAAACCACTTTTCGCACTTGTGTTAGTGTTGAAAAACCACTTTTCGCACTTGTGTTAGTGAAGGAAACCACTTTTCACACTTGTGTTAGTGTTGAAAACCCACTTTTCGCACTTGTGTTAGTGTTGAAAATCCACTTTTCGCACTTGTGTTGGTGCAGGAAACCACTTTTGCACTTGTATTAGTGTGTAAAAAACAGTTTTTGCACTTGTGATAGTGTTGAAAAACCACTTTTCGCACTTGTGTTAGTGTTGAAAAACCACTTTTCACACTTGTGTTGGTGCAGGAAACCACTTTTCGCACTTGTGTTGGTCCAATAAACCACTTTTGCACTTGTATTAGTGTGGAAAAAACACTTTTTGCACTTGTGATAGTGTTGAAAAATCACTTTTCGCACATGTGTTAGTGTTGAAAAACCACTTTCGCACTTGTGTTGGTGCAGGAAACCACTTTTGCACTTGTATTAGTGTGGAAAAAACACTTTTTGCACTTGTGATATTGTTGAAAACCACTTTTCGCTCTTGTGTTAGTGTTGAAAAACCACTTTTCGCACTTGTGTTAGTGTTGAAAAACCACTTTTCGCACTTGTGTTAGTGTTGAAAAACCACTTTTCGCACTTGTGTTGGTGCAGGAAACCACTTTTGCACTTGTATTAGTGTGGAAAAAACACTTTTTGCACTTGTGATAGTGTTGAAAAACCACTTTTCGCACTTGTGTTAGTGTTGAAAAACCACTTTTCGCACTTGTGTTCGTGTTGAAAAACCACTTTTCGCACTTGTGTTAGTGAAGGAAACCACTTTTCGCACTTGTGTTAGTGTTGAAAACCCACTTTTCGCACTTGTGTTGGTGCAGGAAACCACTTTTGCACTTGTATTAGTGTGGAAAAACCACTTTTCGCACTTGTGTTAGTGTTGAAAAACCACTTTTCGCACTTGTGTTAGTGTTGAAAAACCACTTTTCACACTTGTGTTGGTGCAGGAAACCACTTTTGCACTTGTATTAGTGTGGAAAAACCACTTTTCGCACTTGTGTTAGTGTTGAAAAACCACTTTTCCACTTGTGTTAGTGTTGAAAAACCACTTTTCGCACTTGTGTTGGTGCAGGAAACCACTTTTGCACTTGTATTAGTGTGGAAAAAACACTTTTTGCACTTGTGATAGTGTTGAAAAACCACTTTTCGCACTTGTGTTAGTGTTGAAAAACCATTTTTTCGCACTTGTGTTGGTGCAGGAAACCACTTTTGCACTTGTATTAGTGTGGAAAAAACACTTTTTGCACTTGTGATAGTGTTAAAAAACCACTTTTCGCACTTGTGTTAGTGTTGAAAAAACCACTTTTCGCACTTGTGTTGGTGCAGGAAACCACTTTTGCACTTGTATTAGTGTGGAAAAAACCACTTTTCGCACTTGTGTTAATGTTGAAAAACGACTTTTCACACTTGTGTTAGTGTTGAAAAACCACTTTTAGCACTTGTGTTTGTGCAGGAAACCACTTTTGCACTTGTATTAGTGTGGGAAAACCACTTTTCGCACTTGTGTTAGTGTTGAAAAACCACTTTTCGCACTTGTGTTAGTGTTGAAAAACCACTTTTCGCACTTGTGTTAGTGAAGGAAACCACTTTTCGCAATTGTGTTAGTGTTGAAAACCCACTTTTCGCACTTGTGTTAGTGTTGAAAATCCATTTTTCGCACTTGTGTTGGTGCAGGAAACCACTTTTGCACTTGTATTAGTGTGTAAAAAACACTTTTTGCACTTGTGATAGTGTTGAAAAACCACATTTCGCACTTGTGTTAGTGTTGAAAAACCACTTTTCGCACTTGTGTTGGTGCAGGAAACCACATTTCGCACTTGTGTTGGTGCAATAAACCACTTTTGCACTTGTATTAGTGTGGAAAAAACACTTTTTGCACTTGTGATAGTGTTGAAAAACCACTTTTCGCACTTGTGTTAGTGTTGAAAAACCACTTTTCGCACTTGTGTTGGTGCAGGAAACCACTTTTGCACTTGTATTAGTGTGGAAAAAACACTTTTTGCACTTGTGATAGTGTTGAAAAACCACTTTTCGCACTTGTGTTAGTGTTGAAAAACCACTTTTCGCACTTGTGTTGGTGCAGGAAACCACTTTTGCACTTGTATTAGTATGGAAAAACCACTTTTCGCACTTGTGTTAGTGTTGAAAAACCACTTTTTGCACTTGTGTTAGTGTTGAAAAACCACTTTTCGCACTTGTGTTGGTGCAGGAAACCACTTTTGCACTTGTATTAGTGTGGAAAAAAACACTTTTCGCACTTGTGTTAGTGTTGAAAAACCACTTTTCGCACTTGTGTTAGTGTTGAAAAACAACTTTTCGCACTTGTGTTGGTGCAGGAAACCACTTTTGCACTTGTAGTAGTGTGGAAAAAACAGTTTTCGCACTTGTGTTAGTGTTGAAAAACAACTTTTCGCACTTGTGTTAGTGTTGAAAAACCACTTTTCGCACTTGTGTTGGTGCAGGAAACCACTTTTGCACTTGTATTAGTATGGAAAAAAACACTTTTTGCACTTGTGATAGTGTTAAAAAACCACTTTTTGCACTTGTGTTAGTGTTGAAAAACCACTTTTCGCACTTGTGTTGGTGCAGGAAACCACTTTTGCACTTGTATTAGTGTGGAAAACCACTTTTCGCACTTGTGTTAGTGTTGAAAAACGACTTTTCACACTTGTGTTAGTGTTGAAAAACCACTTTTAGCACTTGTGTTTGTGCAAGAAACCACTTTTGCACTTGTATTAGTGTGGAAAAACCACTTTTCGCACTTGTGTTAGTGTTGAAAAACCACTTTTCGCACTTGTGTTAGTGTTCAAAAACCACTTTTCGCACTTGTGTTAGTGTTGAAAAACCACTTTTCGCACTTGTGTTAGTGTTGAAAAACAACTTTTCGCACTTGTGTTGGTGCAGGAAACCACTTTTGCACTTGTAGTAGTGTGGAAAAAACACTTTTCGCACTTGTGTTAGTGTTGAAAAACAACTTTTCGCACTTGTGTTAGTGTTGAAAAACCACTTTTCGCACTTGTGTTGGTGCAGGAAACCACTTTTGCACTTGTATTAGTATGGAAAAAAACACTTTTTGCACTTGTGATAGTGTTAAAAAACCACTTTTTGCACTTGTGTTAGTGTTGAAAAACCACTTTTCGCACTTGTGTTGGTGCAGGAAACCACTTTTGCACTTGTATTAGTGTGGAAAAACCACTTTTCGCACTTGTGTTAGTGTTGAAAAACGACTTTTCACACTTGTGTTAGTGTTGAAAAACCACTTTTAGCACTTGTGTTTGTGCAGGAAACCACTTTTGCACTTGTATTAGTGTGGAAAAACCACTTTTCGCACTTGTGTTAGTGTTGAAAAACCACTTTTCGCACTTGTGTTAGTGTTCAAAAACCACTTTTCGCACTTGTGTTAGTGAAGGAAACCACTTTTCGCACTTGTGTTAGTGTTGAAAACCCACTTTTCGCACTTGTGTTGGTGCAGGAAACCACTTTTGCACTTGTATTAGTGTGGAAAAAACACTTTTTGCACTTGTGATAGTGTTGAAAAACCACTTTTCGCACTTGTGTTAATGTTGAAAAACCACTTTTCGCACTTGTGTTCGTGTTGAAAAACCACTTTTCGCACTTGTGTTAGTGAAGGAAACCACTTTTCGCACTTGTGTTAGTGTTGAAAACCCACTTTTCGCACTTGTGTTGGTGCAGGAAACCACTTTTGCACTTGTATTAGTGTGGAAAAACCACTTTTCGCACTTGTGTTAGTGTTGAAAAACCACTTTTCGCACTTGTGTTAGTGTTGAAAAACCACTTTTCGCACTTGTGTTGGTGCAGGAAACCACTTTTGCACTTGTATTAGTGTGGAAAAACCACTTTTCGCACTTGTGTTAGTGTTGAAAAACCACTTTTCCACTTGTGTTAGTGTTGAAAAACCACTTTTCGCACTTGTGTTGGTGCAGGAAACCACTTTTGCACTTGTATTAGTGTGGAAAAAACACTTTTTGCACTTGTGATAGTGTTGAAAAACGACTTTTCGCACTTGTGTTAGTGTTGAAAAACCACTTTTCGCACTTGTGTTGGTGCAGGAAACCACTTTTGCACTTGTATTAGTGTGGAAAAAACACTTTTTGCACTTGTGATAGTGTTAAAAAACCACTTTTCGCACTTGTGTTAGTGTTGAAAAACCACTTTTCGCACTTGTGTTGGTGCAGGAAACCACTTTTGCACTTGTATTAGTGTGGAAAAAACCACTTTTCGCACTTGTGTTAGTGTTGAAAAACGACTTTTCACACTTGTGTTAGTGTTGAAAAACCACTTTTAGCACTTGTGTTTGTGCAGGAAACCACTTTTGCACTTGTATTAGTGTGGGAAAACCACTTTTCGCACTTGTGTTAGTGTTGAAAAACCACTTTTCGCACTTGTGTTAGTGTTGAAAAACCACTTTTCGCACTTGTGTTAGTGAAGGAAACCACTTTTCGCAATTGTGTTAGTGTTGAAAACCCACTTTTCGCACTTGTGTTAGTGTTGAAAATCCACTTTTCGCACTTGTGTTGGTGCAGGAAACCACTTTTGCACTTGTATTAGTGTGTAAAAAACACTTTTTGCACTTGTGATAGTGTTGAAAAACCACATTTTGCACTTGTGTTAGTGTTGAAAACCACTTTTCGCACTTGTGTTGGTGCAGGAAACCACATTTCGCACTTGTGTTGGTGCAATAAACCACTTTTGCACTTGTATTAGTATGGAAAAAACACTTTTTGCACTTGTGATAGTGTTGAAAAACCACTTTTCGCACTTGTGTTAGTGTTGAAAAACCACTTTTCGCACTTGTGTTGGTGCAGGAAACCACTTTTGCACTTGTATTAGTGTGGAAAAAACACTTTTTGCACTTGTGATAGTGTTGAAAAACCACTTTTCGCACTTGTGTTAGTGTTGAAAAACCACTTTTCGCACTTGTGTTGGTGCAGGAAACCACTTTTGCACTTGTATTAGTATGGAAAAACCACTTTTCGCACTTGTGTTAGTGTTGAAAAACCACTTTTTGCACTTGTGTTAGTGTTGAAAAACCACTTTTCGCACTTGTGTTGGTGCAGGAAACCACTTTTGCACTTGTATTAGTGTGGAAAAAACACTTTTCGCACTTGTGTTAGTGTTGAAAAACCACTTTTCGCACTTGTGTTAGTGTTGAAAAACAACTTTTCGCACTTGTGTTGGTGCAGGAAACCACTTTTGCACTTGTAGTAGTGTGGAAAAAACACTTTTCGCACTTGTGTTAGTGTTGAAAAACAACTTTTCGCACTTGTGTTAGTGTTGAAAAACCACTTTTCGCACTTGTGTTGGTGCAGGAAACCACTTTTGCACTTGTATTAGTATGGAAAAAAACACTTTTTGCACTTGTGATAGTGTTAAAAAACCACTTTTTGCACTTGTGTTAGTGTTGAAAAACCACTTTTCGCACTTGTGTTGGTGCAGGAAACCACTTTTGCACTTGTATTAGTGTGGAAAAACCACTTTTCGCACTTGTGTTAGTGTTGAAAAACGACTTTTCACACTTGTGTTAGTGTTGAAAAACCACTTTTAGCACTTGTGTTTGTGCAGGAAACCACTTTTGCACTTGTATTAGTGTGGAAAAACCACTTTTCGCACTTGTGTTAGTGTTGAAAAACCACTTTTCGCACTTGTGTTAGTGTTCAAAAACCACTTTTCGCACTTGTGTTAGTGTTGAAAAACCACTTTTCGCACTTGTGTTAGTGTTGAAAAACAACTTTTCGCACTTGTGTTGGTGCAGGAAACCACTTTTGCACTTGTAGTAGTGTGGAAAAAACACTTTTCGCACATGTGTTAGTGTTGAAAAACAACTTTTCACACTTGTGTTAGTGTTGAAAAACCACTTTTCGCACTTGTGTTGGTGCAGGAAACCACTTTTGCACTTGTATTAGTATGGAAAAAACACTTTTTGCACTTGTGATAGTGTTAAAAACCACTTTTTGCACTTGTGTTAGTGTTGAAAACCACTTTTCGCACTTGTGTTGGTGCAGGAAACCACTTTTGCACTTGTATTAGTGTGGAAAAACCACTTTTCGCACTTGTGTTAGTGTTGAAAAACGACTTTTCACACTTGTGTTAGTGTTGAAAAACCACTTTTAGCACTTGTGTTTGTGCAGGAAACCACTTTTGCACTTGTATTAGTGTGGAAAAACCACTTTTCGCACTTGTGTTAGTGTTGAAAAACCACTTTTCGCACTTGTGTTAGTGTTCAAAAACCACTTTTCGCACTTGTGTTAGTGAAGGAAACCACTTTTCGCACTTGTGTTAGTGTTGAAAACCCACTTTTCGCACTTGTGTTGGTGCAGGAAACCACTTTTGCACTTGTAGTAGTGTGGAAAAAACATTTTCGCACTTGTGTTAGTGTTGAAAAACCACTTTTCGCACTTGTATTAGTGTGGAAAAAACACTTTTCGCACTTGTGTTAGTGTTGAAAAACCACTTTTCGCACTTGTGTTAGTGTTGAAAAACAACTTTTCGCACTTGTGTTGGTGCAGGAAACCACTTTTGCACTTGTAGTAGTGTGGAAAAAACACTTTTCGCACTTGTGTTAGTGTTGAAAAACAACTTTTCGCACTTGTGTTAGTGTTGAAAAACCACTTTTCGCACTTGTGTTGGTGCAGGAAACCACTTTTGCACTTGTATTAGTATGGAAAAAAACACTTTTTGCACTTGTGATAGTGTTAAAAAACCACTTTTTGCACTTGTGTTAGTGTTGAAAAACCACTTTTCGCACTTGTGTTGGTGCAGGAAACCACTTTTGCACTTGTATTAGTGTGGAAAAACCACTTTTCGCACTTGTGTTAGTGTTGAAAAACGACTTTTCACACTTGTGTTAGTGTTGAAAAACCACTTTTAGCACTTGTGTTTGTGCAGGAAACCACTTTTGCACTTGTATTAGTGTGGAAAAACCACTTTTCGCACTTGTGTTAGTGTTGAAAAACCACTTTTCGCACTTGTGTTAGTGTTCAAAAACCACTTTTCGCACTTGTGTTAGTGTTGAAAAACAACTTTTCGCACTTGTGTTGGTGCAGGAAACCACTTTTGCACTTGTAGTAGTGTGGAAAAAACACTTTTCGCACTTGTGTTAGTGTTGAAAAACAACTTTTCGCACTTGTGTTAGTGTTGAAAAACCACTTTTCGCACTTGTGTTGGTGCAGGAAACCACTTTTGCACTTGTATTAGTATGGAAAAAAACACTTTTTGCACTTGTGATAGTGTTAAAAAACCACTTTTTGCACTTGTGTTAGTGTTGAAAAACCACTTTTCGCACTTGTGTTGGTGCAGGAAACCACTTTTGCACTTGTATTAGTGTGGAAAAACCACTTTTCGCACTTGTGTTAGTGTTGAAAAACGACTTTTCACACTGGTGTTAGTGTTGAAAAACCACTTTTAGCACTTGTGTTTGTGCAGGAAACCACTTTTGCACTTGTATTAGTGTGGAAAAACCACTTTTCGCACTTGTGTTAGTGTTGAAAAACCACTTTCGCACTTGTGTTAGTGTTCAAAAACCACTTTTCACACTTGTGTTAGTGAAGGAAACCACTTTTCGCACTTGTGTTAGTGTTGAAAACCCACTTTTCGCACTTGTGTTGGTGCAGGAAACCACTTTTGCACTTGTATTAGTGTGGAAAAAACACTTTTTGCACTTGTGATAGTGTTGAAAAACCACTTTTCGCACTTGTGTTAATGTTGAAAAACCACTTTTCGCACTTGTGTTCGTGTTGAAAAACCACTTTTCGCACTTGTGTTAGTGAAGGAAACCACTTTTCGCACTTGTGTTAGTGTTGAAAACCCACTTTTCGCACTTGTGTTGGTGCAGGAAACCACTTTTGCACTTGTATTAGTGTGGAAAAAACCACTTTTCGCACTTGTGTTAGTGTTGAAAAACCACTTTTCGCACTTGTGTTAGTGTTGAAAAACCACTTTTCGCACTTGTGTTGGTGCAGGAAACCACTTTTGCACTTGTATTAGTATGGAAAAAAACACTTTTTGCACTTGTGATAGTGTTAAAAAACCACTTTTTGCACTTGTGTTAGTGTTGAAAAACCACTTTTCGCACTTGTGTTGGTGCAGGAAACCACTTTTGCACTTGTATTAGTGTGGAAAAACCACTTTTCGCACTTGTGTTAGTGTTGAAAAACGACTTTTCACACTTGTGTTAGTGTTGAAAAACCACTTTTAGCACTTGTGTTTGTGCAGGAAACCACTTTTGCACTTGTATTAGTGTGGAAAAACCACTTTTCGCACTTGTGTTAGTGTTGAAAAACCACTTTTCGCACTTGTGTTAGTGTTCAAAAACCACTTTTCGCACTTGTGTTAGTGTTGAAAAACCACTTTTCGCACTTGTGTTAGTGTTGAAAAACAACTTTTCGCACTTGTGTTGGTGCAGGAAACCACTTTTGCACTTGTAGTAGTGTGGAAAAAACACTTTTCGCACTTGTGTTAGTGTTGAAAAACAACTTTTCGCACTTGTGTTAGTGTTGAAAAACCACTTTTCGCACTTGTGTTGGTGCAGGAAACCACTTTTGCACTTGTATTAGTATGGAAAAAAACACTTTTTGCACTTGTGATAGTGTTAAAAAACCACTTTTTGCACTTGTGTTAGTGTTGAAAAACCACTTTTCGCACTTGTGTTGGTGGGAAACCACTTTTGCACTTGTATTAGTGTGGAAAAACCACTTTTCGCACATGTGTTAGTGTTGAAAAACGACTTTTCACACTTGTGTTAGTGTTGAAAAACCACTTTTAGCACTTGTGTTTGTGCAGGAAACCACTTTTGCACTTGTATTAGTGTGGAAAAACCACTTTTCGCACTTGTGTTAGTGTTGAAAAACCACTTTTCGCACTTGTGTTAGTGTTCAAAAACCACTTTTCGCACTTGTGTTAGTGAAGGAAACCACTTTTCGCACTTGTGTTAGTGTTGAAAACCCACTTTTCGCACTTGTGTTGGTGCAGGAACCACTTTTGCACTTGTAGTAGTGTGGAAAAAACATTTTCGCACTTGTGTTAGTGTTGAAAAACCACTTTTCGCACTTGTATTAGTGTGGAAAAAACACTTTTCGCACTTGTGTTAGTGTTGAAAAACCACTTTTCGCACTTGTGTTAGTGTTGAAAAACAACTTTTCGCACTTGTGTTGGTGCAGGAAACCACTTTTGCACTTGTAGTAGTGTGGAAAAAACACTTTTCGCACTTGTGTTAGTGTTGAAAAACAACTTTTCGCACTTGTGTTAGTGTTGAAAAACCACTTTTCGCACTTGTGTTGGTGCAGGAAACCACTTTTGCACTTGTATTAGTATGGAAAAAAACACTTTTTGCACTTGTGATAGTGTTAAAAAACCACTTTTTGCACATGTGTTAGTGTTGAAAAACCACTTTTCGCACTTGTGTTAGTGTTGAAAAACGACTTTTCACACTTGTGTTAGTGTTGAAAAACCACTTTTAGCACTTGTGTTTGTGCAGGAAACCACTTTTGCACTTGTATTAGTGTGGAAAAACCACTTTTCGCACTTGTGTTAGTGTTGAAAAACCACTTTTCGCACTTGTGTTAGTGTTCAAAAACCACTTTTCGCACTTGTGTTAGTGTTGAAAAACAACTTTTCGCACTTGTGTTGGTGCAGGAAACCACTTTTGCACTTGTAGTAGTGTGGAAAAAACACTTTTCGCACTTGTGTTAGTGTTGAAAAACAACTTTTCGCACTTGTGTTAGTGTTGAAAAACCACTTTTCGCACTTGTGTTGGTGCAGGAAACCACTTTTGCACTTGTATTAGTATGGAAAAAAACACTTTTTGCACTTGTGATAGTGTTAAAAACCACTTTTTGCACTTGTGTTAGTGTTGAAAAACCACTTTTCGCACTTGTGTTGGTGCAGGAAACCACTTTTGCACTTGTATTAGTGTGGAAAAACCACTTTTCGCACTTGTGTTAGTGTTGAAAAACGACTTTTCACACTGGTGTTAGTGTTGAAAAACCACTTTTAGCACTTGTGTTTGTGCAGGAAACCACTTTTGCACTTGTATTAGTGTGGAAAAACCACTTTTCGCACTTGTGTTAGTGTTGAAAAACCACTTTTCGCACTTGTGTTAGTGTTCAAAAACCACTTTTCACACTTGTGTTAGTGAAGGAAACCACTTTTCGCACTTGTGTTAGTGTTGAAAACCCACTTTTCGCACTTGTGTTGGTGCAGGAAACCACTTTTGCACTTGTATTAGTGTGGAAAAAACACTTTTTGCACTTGTGATAGTGTTGAAAAACCACTTTTCGCACTTGTGTTAATGTTGAAAAACCACTTTTCGCACTTGTGTTCGTGTTGAAAAACCACTTTTCGCACTTGTGTTAGTGAAGGAAACCACTTTTCGCACTTGTGTTAGTGTTGAAAACCCACTTTTCGCACTTGTGTTGGTGCAGGAAACCACTTTTGCACTTGTATTAGTGTGGAAAAAACCACTTTTCGCACTTGTGTTAGTGTTGAAAAACCACTTTTCGCACTTGTGTTAGTGTTGAAAAACCACTTTTCGCACTTGTGTTGGTGCAGGAAACCACTTTTGCACTTGTATTAGTGTGGAAAAACCACTTTTCGCACTTGTGTTAGTGTTGAAAAACCACTTTTCCACTTGTGTTAGTGTTGAAAAACCACTTTTCGCACTTGTGTTGGTGCAGGAAACCACTTTTGCACTTGTATTAGTGTGGAAAAAACACTTTTTGCACTTGTGATAGTGTTGAAAAACGACTTTTCGCACTTGTGTTAGTGTTGAAAAACCACTTTTCGCACTTGTGTTGGTGCAGGAAACCACTTTTGCACTTGTATTAGTGTGGAAAAAACACTTTTTGCACTTGTGATAGTGTTAAAAAACCACTTTTCGCACTTGTGTTAGTGTTGAAAAACCACTTTTCGCACTTGTGTTGGTGCAGGAAACCACTTTTGCACTTGTATTAGTGTGGAAAAAACCACTTTTCGCACTTGTGTTAGTGTTGAAAAACGACTTTTCACACTTGTGTTAGTGTTGAAAAACCACTTTTAGCACTTGTGTTTGTGCAGGAAACCACTTTTGCACTTGTATTAGTGTGGGAAAACCACTTTTCGCACTTGTGTTAGTGTTGAAAAACCACTTTTCGCACTTGTGTTAGTGTTGAAAAACCACTTTTCGCACTTGTGTTAGTGAAGGAAACCACTTTTCGCAATTGTGTTAGTGTTGAAAACCCACTTTTCGCACTTGTGTTAGTGTTGAAAATCCACTTTTCGCACTTGTGTTGGTGCAGGAAACCACTTTTGCACTTGTATTAGTGTGTAAAAAACACTTTTTGCACTTGTGATAGTGTTGAAAAACCACATTTTGCACTTGTGTTAGTGTTGAAAAACCACTTTTCGCACTTGTGTTGGTGCAGGAAACCACATTTCGCACTTGTGTTGGTGCAATAAACCACTTTTGCACTTGTATTAGTGTGGAAAAAACACTTTTTGCACTTGTGATAGTGTTGAAAAACCACTTTTCGCACTTGTGTTAGTGTTGAAAAACCACTTTTCGCACTTGTGTTGGTGCAGGAAACCACTTTTGCACTTGTATTAGTGTGGAAAAAACACTTTTTGCACTTGTGATAGTGTTGAAAAACCACTTTTCGCACTTGTGTTAGTGTTGAAAAACCACTTTTCGCACTTGTGTTGGTGCAGGAAACCACTTTTGCACTTGTATTAGTATGGAAAAACCACTTTCGCACTTGTGTTAGTGTTGAAAAACCACTTTTTGCACTTGTGTTAGTGTTGAAAAACCACTTTTCGCACTTGTGTTGGTGCAGGAAACCACTTTTGCACTTGTATTAGTGTGGAAAAAACACTTTTCGCACTTGTGTTAGTGTTGAAAAACCACTTTTCGCACTTGTGTTAGTGTTGAAAAACAACTTTTCGCACTTGTGTTGGTGCAGGAAACCACTTTTGCACTTGTAGTAGTGTGGAAAAAACACTTTTCGCACTTGTGTTAGTGTTGAAAAACAACTTTTCGCACTTGTGTTAGTGTTGAAAAACCACTTTTCGCACTTGTGTTGGTGCAGGAAACCACTTTTGCACTTGTATTAGTATGGAAAAAAACACTTTTTGCACTTGTGATAGTGTTAAAAAACCACTTTTTGCACTTGTGTTAGTGTTGAAAAACCACTTTTCGCACTTGTGTTGGTGCAGGAAACCACTTTTGCACTTGTATTAGTGTGGAAAAACCACTTTTCGCACTTGTGTTAGTGTTGAAAAACGACTTTTCACACTTGTGTTAGTGTTGAAAAACCACTTTTAGCACTTGTGTTTGTGCAGGAAACCACTTTTGCACTTGTATTAGTGTGGAAAAACCACTTTTCGCACTTGTGTTAGTGTTGAAAAACCACTTTTCGCACTTGTGTTAGTGTTCAAAAACCACTTTTCGCACTTGTGTTAGTGTTGAAAAACCACTTTTCGCACTTGTGTTAGTGTTGAAAAACAACTTTTCGCACTTGTGTTGGTGCAGGAAACCACTTTTGCACTTGTAGTAGTGTGGAAAAAAACACTTTTCGCACTTGTGTTAGTGTTGAAAAACAACTTTTCGCACTTGTGTTAGTGTTGAAAAACCACTTTTCGCACTTGTGTTGGTGCAGGAAACCACTTTTGCACTTGTATTAGTATGGAAAAAAACACTTTTTGCACTTGTGATAGTGTTAAAAAACCACTTTTTGCACTTGTGTTAGTGTTGAAAAACCACTTTTCGCACTTGTGTTGGTGCAGGAAACCACTTTTGCACTTGTATTAGTGTGGAAAAACCACTTTTCGCACTTGTGTTAGTGTTGAAAAACGACTTTTCACACTTGTGTTAGTGTTGAAAAACCACTTTTAGCACTTGTGTTTGTGCAGGAAACCACTTTTGCACTTGTATTAGTGTGGAAAAACCACTTTTCGCACTTGTGTTAGTGTTGAAAAACCACTTTTCGCACTTGTGTTAGTGTTCAAAAACCACTTTTCGCACTTGTGTTAGTGAAGGAAACCACTTTTCACACTTGTGTTAGTGTTGAAAACCCACTTTTCGCACTTGTGTTGGTGCAGGAAACCACTTTTGCACTTGTATTAGTGTGGAAAAACCACTTTTCGCACTTGTGTTAGTGTTGAAAAACCACTTTTCGCACTTGTGTTAGTGTTGAAAAACCACTTTTCGCACTTGTGTTGGTGCAGGAAACCACTTTTGCACTTGTATTAGTGTGGAAAAACCACTTTTCGCACTTGTTGTTAGTGTTGAAAAACCACTTTTCCACTTGTGTTAGTGTTGAAAAACCACTTTTCGCACTTGTGTTGGTGCAGGAAACCACTTTTGCACTTGTATTAGTGTGGAAAAAACACTTTTTGCACTTGTGATAGTGTTGAAAAACCACTTTTCGCACTTGTGTTAGTGTTGAAAAAACCACTTTTCGCACTTGTGTTGGTGCAGGAAACCACTTTTGCACTTGTATTAGTGTGGAAAAAACACTTTTCGCACTTGTGTTAGTGTTGAAAAAACCACTTTTCGCACTTGTGTTAGTGTTGAAAAACCACTTTTCGCACTTGTGTTAGTGTTGAAAAACCACTTTTCGCACTTGTGTTGGTGCAGGAAACCACTTATTTGTATTAGAGTGGAAAAAACACTTTTCGCACTTGTGTTAGTGTTGAAAAACCACTTTTCGCACTTGTGTTAGTGTTGAAAAACCACTTCTCGCACTTGTGTTGGTGCAGGAAACCACTTTTGCACTTGTATTAGTGTGGAAAAAACACTTTTCGCACTTGTGTTAGTGTTGAAAAACCACTTTTCGCACTTGTGTTAGTGTTGAAAAACCACTTTTCGCACTTGTGTTGGTGCAGGAAACCACTTTTGCACTTGTATTAGTGTGGAAAAAACACTTTTTGCACTTGTGATAGTGTTGAAAAACCACTTTTCGCACTTGTGTTAGTGTTGAAAAACCACTTTTCGCACTTGTGTTGGTGCAGGAAACCACTTTTGCACTTGTATTAGTGTGGAAAAAACCACTTTTTGCACTTGTGTTAGTGTTTGAAAAACCACTTTTCGCACTTGTGTTAGTGTTGACAAACCACTTTTCGCACATGTGTTGGTGCAGGAAACCACTTTTGCACTTGTATTAGTGTGGAAAAAACACTTTTTGCACTTGTGATAGTGTTGAAAAACTACTTTTCGCACTTGTGTTAGTGTTGAAAAACCACTTTTTCGCACTTGTGTTAGTGTTAAAAAACCACTTTTCGCACTTGTGTTGGTGCAGGAAACCACTTTTGCACTTGTATTAGTATGGAAAAAAACACTTTTTGCACTTGTGATAGTGTTAAAAAACCACTTTTTGCACTTGTGTTAGTGTTGAAAAACCACTTTTCGCACTTGTGTTGGTGCAGGAAACCACTTTTGCACTTGTATTAGTGTGGAAAAACCACTTTTCGCACTTGTGTTAGTGTTGAAAAACGACTTTTCACACTTGTGTTAGTGTTGAAAAACCACTTTTAGCACTTGTGTTTGTGCAGGAAACCACTTTGCACTTGTATTAGTGTGGAAAAACCACTTTTCGCACTTGTGTTAGTGTTGAAAAACCACTTTTCGCACTTGTGTTAGTGTTCAAAAACCACTTTTCGCACTTGTGTTAGTGTTGAAAAACCACTTTTCGCACTTGTGTTAGTGTTGAAAAAACAACTTTTCGCACTTGTGTTGGTGCAGGAAACCACTTTTGCACTTGTAGTAGTGTGGAAAAAAAAACTTTTCGCACTTGTGTTAGTGTTGAAAAACAACTTTTCGCACTTGTGTTAGTGTTGAAAAACCACTTTTCGCACTTGTGTTGGTGCAGGAAACCACTTTTGCACTTGTATTAGTATGGAAAAAAAGACTTTTTGCACTTGTGATAGTGTTAAAAAACCACTTTTTGCACTTGTGTTAGTGTTGAAAAACCACTTTTCGCACTTGTGTTGGTGCAGGAAACCACTTTTGCACTTGTATTAGTGTGGAAAAACCACTTTTCGCACTTGTGTTAGTGTTGAAAAACGACTTTTCACACTTGTGTTAGTGTTGAAAAACCACTTTTAGCACTTGTGTTTGTGCAGGAAACCACTTTTGCACTTGTATTAGTGTGGACAAACCACTTTTCGCACTTGTGTTAGTGTTGAAAAACCACTTTTCGCACTTGTGTTAGTGTTCAAAAACCACTTTTCGCACTTGTGTTAGTGAAGGAAACCACTTTTCGCACTTGTGTTAGTGTTGAAAACCCACTTTTCGCACTTGTGTTGGTGCAGGAAACCACTTTTGCACTTGTATTAGTGTGGAAAAACCACTTTTCGCACTTGTGTTAGTGTTGAAAAACCACTTTTCGCACTTGTGTTAGTGTTGAAAAACCACTTTTCGCACTTGTGTTGGTGCAGGAAACCACTTTTGCACTTGTATTAGTGTGGAAAAAACCACTTTTCGCACTTGTGTTAGTGTTGAAAAACCACTTTTCCACTTGTGTTAGTGTTGAAAAACCACTTTTCGCACTTGTGTTGGTGCAGGAAACCACTTTTGCACTTGTATTAGTGTGGAAAAAACACTTTTTGCACTTGTGATAGTGTTGAAAAACCACTTTTCGCACTTGTGTTAGTGTTGAAAAACCACTTTTCGCACTTGTGTTGGTGCAGGAAACCACTTTTGCACTTGTATTAGTGTGGAAAAAACACTTTCGCACTTGTGTTAGTGTTGAAAAACCACTTTTCGCACTTGTGTTAGTGTTGAAAAACCACTTTTCGCACTTGTGTTAGTGTTGAAAAACCACTTTTCGCACTTGTGTTGGTGCAGGAAACCACTTATTTGTATTAGAGTGGAAAAAAACACTTTTCGCACTTGTGTTAGTGTTGAAAAACCACTTTTCGCACTTGTGTTAGTGTTGAAAAAACCACTTTTCGCACTTGTGTTGGTGCAGGAAACCACTTTTGCACTTGTACTAGTGTGGAAAAAACACTTTTCGCACTTGTGTTAGTGTTGAAAAACCACTTTTCGCACTTGTGTTAGTGTTGAAAAACCACTTTTCGCACTTGTGTTGGTGCAGGAAACCACTTTTGCACTTGTATTAGTGTGGAAAAAACACTTTTTTGCACTTGTGATAGTGTTGAAAAAACCACTTTTCGCACTTGTGTTAGTGTTGAAAAACCACTTTTCGCACTTGTGTTGGTGCAGGAAACCACTTTTGCACTTGTATTAGTGTGGAAAAACCACTTTTTGCACTTGTGTTAGTGTTGAAAAACCACTTTTCGCACTTGTGTTAGTGTTGACAAACCACTTTTCGCACATGTGTTGGTGCAGGAAACCACTTTTGCACTTGTATTAGTGTGGAAAAAACACTTTTTGCACTTGTGATAGTGTTGAAAAACTACTTTTCGCACTTGTGTTAGTGTTGAAAAACCACTTTTCGCACTTGTGTTGGTGCAGGAAACCACTTTTGCACTTGTATTAGTGTGGAAAAACCTCTTTTCGCACTTGTGTTAAGTGTTGAAAAACCACTTTTCACACTTGTGTTAGTGTTGAAAAACCACTTTTCGCACTTGTGTTGGTGTAGGAAACCACTTTTGCACTTGTATTAGTGTGAAAAAAACACTTTTTGCACTTGTGATAGTGTTGAAAAACCACTTTTCGCACTTGTGTTAGTGTTGAAAAACCACTTTTCGCACTTGTGTTGGTGCAGGAAACCACTTTTGCACTTGTATTAGTGTGGAAAAAACACTTTTTGCACTTGTGATAGTGTTGAAAAACCACTTTTAGCACTTGTGTTAGTGTTGAAAAACCACTTTTCGCACTTGTGTTGGTGCAGGAACCCACTTTTGCACTTGTATTAGTGTGGAAAAACCACTTTTCGCACTTGTGTTAGTGTTGAAAAACCACTTTTCGCACTTGTGTTAGTGTTGAAAAACCACTTTTCGCACTTGTGTTGGTGCAGGAAACTACTTTTGCACTTGTATTAGTGTGGAAAAAACACTTTTTGCACTTGTGATAGTGTTGAAAAACCACTTTTCGCACTTGTGTTAGTGTTGAAAAAACACTTTTTGCACTTGTGTTGGTGCAGGAAACCACTTTTGCACTTGTATTAGTGTGGAAAAACCACTTTTCGCACTTGTGTTAGTGTTGAAAAACCACTTTTCGCACTTGTGTTAGTGTTGAAAAACCACTTTTCGCACTTGTGTTAGTGTTGAAAAACCACTTTTCGCACTTGTGTTAGTGTTGAAAAACCACTTTTTGCACTTGTGTTAGTGTTGAAAAACCACTTTTCGCACTTGTGTTAGTGTTGAAAAACCACTTTTCGCACTTGTGTTGGTGCAGGAAACCACTTTTGCACTTGTATTAGTGTGGAAAAAACACTTTTCGCACTTGTGTTAGTGTTGAAAAACCACTTTTCGCACTTGTGTTGGTGCAGGAAAGCACTTTTGCACTTGTATTAGTATGGAAAAAAACACTTTTTGCACTTGTGATAGTGTTAAAAAACCACTTTTTGCACTTGTGTTAGTGTTGAAAAACCACTTTTCGCACTTGTGTTGGTGCAGGAAACCACTTTTGCACTTGTATTAGTGTGGAAAAACCACTTTTCGCACTTGTGTTAGTGTTGAAAAACGACTTTTCACACTTGTGTTAGTGTTGAAAAACCACTTTTAGCACTTGTGTTTGTGCAGGAAACCACTTTTGCACTTGTATTAGTGTGGAAAAACCACTTTTCGCACTTGTGTTAGTGTTGAAAAACCACTTTTCGCACTTGTGTTAGTGTTCAAAAACCACTTTTCGCACTTGTGTTAGTGAAGGAAACCACTTTTCGCACTTGTGTTAGTGTTGAAAACCCACTTTTCGCACTTGTGTTGGTGCAGGAAACCACTTTTGCACTTGTATTAGTGTGGAAAAACCACTTTTCGCACTTGTGTTAGTGTTGAAAAACCACTTTTCGCACTTGTGTTAGTGTTGAAAAACCACTTTTCGCACTTGTGTTGGTGCAGGAAACCACTTTTGCACTTGTATTAGTGTGGAAAAACCACTTTTCGCACTTGTGTTAGTGTTGAAAAACCACTTTTCCACTTGTGTTAGTGTTGAAAAACCACTTTTCGCACTTGTGTTGGTGCAGGAAACCACTTTTGCACTTGTATTAGTGTGGAAAAAACACTTTTTGCACTTGTGATAGTGTTGAAAAACCACTTTTCGCACTTGTGTTAGTGTTGAAAAACCACTTTTCGCACTTGTGTTGGTGCAGGAAACCACTTTTCCACTTGTATTAGTGTGGAAAAAACACTTTTCGCACTTGTGTTAGTGTTGAAAAACCACTTTTCGCACTTGTGTTAGTGTTGAAAAACCACTTTTCGCACTTGTGTTAGTGTTGAAAAACCACTTTTCGCACTTGTGTTGGTGCAGGAAACCACTTATTTGTATTAGAGTGGAAAAAAACACTTTTCGCACTTGTGTTAGTGTTGAAAAACCACTTTTCGCACTTGTGTTAGTCTTGAAAAACCACTTCTCGCACTTGTGTTGGTGCAGGAAACCATATTTGCACTTGTATAGTGTGGAAAAAACACTTTTCGCACTTGTGTTAGTGTTGAAAAACCACTTTTCGCACTTGTGTTATTGTTGAAAAACCACTTTTCGCACTTGTGTTGGTGCAGGAAACCACTTTTGCACTTGTATTAGTGTGGAAAAAACACTTTTTGCACTTGTGATAGTGTTGAAAAACCACTTTTCGCACTTGTGTTAGTGTTGAAAAACCACTTTTCGCACTTGTGTTGGTGCAGGAAACCACTTTTGCACTTGTATTAGTGTGGAAAAACCACTTTTTGCACTTGTGTTAGTGTTGAAAAACCACTTTTCGCACTTGTGTTAGTGTTGACAAACCACTTTTCGCACATGTGTTGGTGCAGGAAACCACTTTTGCACTTGTATTAGTGTGGAAAAAACACTTTTTGCACTTGTGATAGTGTTGAAAAACTACTTTTCGCACTTGTGTTAGTGTTGAAAAACCACTTTTCGCACTTGTGTTGGTGCAGGAAACCACTTTTGCACTTGTATTAGTGTGGAAAAACCTCTTTTCGCACTTGTGTTAGTGTTGAAAAATCACTTTTCACACTTGTGTTAGTGTTGAAAAACCACTTTTCGCACTTGTGTTGGTGTAGGAAACCACTTTTGCACTTGTATTAGTGTGGAAAAAACACTTTTTGCACTTGTGATAGTGTTGAAAAACCACTTTTCGCACTTGTGTTAGTGTTGAAAAACCACTTTTCGCACTTGTGTTGGTGCAGGAAACCACTTTTTCACTTGTATTAGTGTGGAAAAAACACTTTTTGCACTTGTGATAGTGTTGAAAAACCACTTTTAGCACTTGTGTTGGTGTTGAAAAACCACTTTTCGCACTTGTGTTGGTGCAGGAACCCACTTTTGCACTTGTATTAGTGTGGAAAAACCACTTTTCGCACTTGTGTTAGTGTTGAAAAACCACTTTTCGCACTTGTGTTAGTGTTGAAAAACCACTTTTCGCACTTGTGTTGGTGCAGGAAACTACTTTTGCACTTGTATTAGTGTGGAAAAAACACTTTTTGCACTTGTGATAGTGTTGAAAAACCACTTTTTGCACTTGTGTTAGTGTTGAAAAACCACTTTTTGCACTTGTGTTGGTGCAGGAAACCACTTTTGCACTTGTATTAGTGTGGAAAAACCACTTTTCGCACTTGTGTTAGTGTTGAAAAACCACTTTTCGCACTTGTGTTAGTGTTGAAAAACCACTTTTCGCACTTGTGTTAGTGTTGAAAAACCACTTTTCGCACTTGTGTTAGTGTTGAAAAACCACTTTTTGCACTTGTGTTAGTGTTGAAAAACCACTTTTCGCACTTGTGTTAGTGTTGAAAAACCACTTTTCGCACTTGTGTTGGTGCAGGAAACCACTTTTGCACTTGTATTAGTGTGGAAAAAACACTTTTCGCACTTGTGTTAGTGTTGAAAAACCACTTTTCGCACTTGTGTTAGTGTTGAAAAACAACTTTTCGCACTTGTGTTGGTGCAGGAAACCACTTTTGCACTTGTAGTAGTGTGGAAAAAACACTTTTCGCACTTGTGTTAGTGTTGAAAAACCACTTTTCGCACTTGTGTTAGTGTTGAAAAACCACTTTTCGCACTTGTGTTGGTGCAGGAAACCACTTTTGCACTTGTATTAGTATGGAAAAAAACACTTTTTGCACTTGTGATAGTGTTAAAAAACCACTTTTCGCACTTGTGTTAGTGTTGAAAAACCACTTTTCGCACTTGTGTTGGTGCAGGAAACCACTTTTGCACTTGTATTAGTGTGGAAAACCACTTTTCGCACTTGTGTTAGTGTTGAAAAACGACTTTTCACACTTGTGTTAGTGTTGAAAAACCACTTTTAGCACTTGTGTTTGTGCAGGAAACCACTTTTGCACTTGTATTAGTGTGGAAAAACCACTTTTCTCACTTGTGTTAGTGTTGAAAAACCACTTTTCGCACTTGTGTTAGTGTTCAAAAACCACTTTTCGCACTTGTGTTAGTGAAGGAAACCACTTTTTGCACTTGTGTTAGTGTTGAAAACCCACTTTTCGCACTTGTGTTAGTGTTGAAAATCCACTTTTCGCACTTGTGTTGGTGGAGGAAACCACTTTTGCACTTGTATTAGTGTGTAAAAAACACTTTTTGCACTTGTGATAGTGTTGAAAAACTACTTTTCGCACTTGTGTTAGTGTTGAAAAACCACTTTTCGCACTTGTGTTGGTGCAGGAAACCACATTTCGCACTTGTGTTGGTGCAATAAACCACTTTTGCACTTGTATTAGTGTGGAAAAAACACTTTTTGCACTTGTGATAGTGTTGAAAAACCACTTTTCGCACTTGTGTTAGTGTTGAAAAACCACTTTTCACACTTGTGTTAGTGTTGAAAAACCACTTTTCGCACTCGTGTTGGTGCAGGAAACCACTTTTGCACTTGTATTAGTGTGGAAAAACCTCTTTTCGCACTTGTGTTAGTGTTGAAAAACCACTTTTCACACTTGTGTTAGTGTTGAAAAACCACTTTTCGCACTTGTGTTGGTGCAGGAAACCACTTTTGCACTTGTATTAGTGTGGAAAAAACACTTTTTGCACTTGTGATAGTGTTGAAAAACCACTTTTCGCACTTGTGTTAGTGTTGAAAAACCACTTTTCGCACTTGTGTTGGTGCAGGAAACCACTTTTGCACTTGTATTAGTGTGGAAAAAACACTTTTTGCACTTGTGATAGTGTTGAAAAACCACTTTTAGCACTTGTGTTAGTGTTGAAAAACCACTTTTCGCACTTGTGTTGGTGCAGGAACCCACTTTTGCACTTGTATTAGTGTGGAAAAACCACTTTTCGCACTTGTGTTAGTGTTGAAAAACCACTTTTCGCACTTGTGTTAGTGTTGAAAAACCACTTTTCGCACTTGTGTTAGTGTTGAAAAACCACTTTTCGCACTTGTGTTAGTGTTGAAAAACCACTTTTCGCACTTGTGTTGGTGCAGGAAACCACTTATTTGTATTAGAGTGGAAAAAACACTTTTCGCACTTGTGTTAGTGTTGAAAAACCACTTTTCGCACTTGTGTTAGTCTTGAAAAACCACTTCTCGCACTTGTGTTGGTGCAGGAAACCACTTTTGCACTTGTATAGTGTGGAAAAAACACTTTTCGCACTTGTGTTAGTGTTGAAAAACCACTTTTCGCACTTGTGTTATTGTTGAAAAACCACTTTTCGCACTTGTGTTGGTGCAGGAAACCACTTTTGCACTTGTATTAGTGTGGAAAAAACACTTTTTGCACTTGTGATAGTGTTGAAAAACCACTTTTCGCACTTGTGTTAGTGTTGAAAAACCACTTTTCGCACTTGTGTTGGTGCAGGAAACCACTTTTGCACTTGTATTAGTGTGGAAAAACCACTTTTTGCACTTGTGTTAGTGTTGAAAAACCACTTTTCGCACTTGTGTTAGTGTTGACAAACCACTTTTCGCACATGTGTTGGTGCAGGAAACCACTTTTGCACTTGTATTAGTGTGGAAAAAACACTTTTTGCACTTGTGATAGTGTTGAAAAACTACTTTTCGCACTTGTGTTAGTGTTGAAAAACCACTTTTCGCACTTGTGTTGGTGCAGGAAACCACTTTTGCACTTGTATTAGTGTGGAAAAACCTCTTTTCGCACTTGTGTTAGTGTTGAAAAATCACTTTTCACACTTGTGTTAGTGTTGAAAAACCACTTTTCGCACTTGTGTTGGTGTAGGAAACCACTTTTGCACTTGTATTAGTGTGGAAAAAACACCTTTTGCACTTGTGATAGTGTTGAAAAACCACTTTTCGCACTTGTGTTAGTGTTGAAAAACCACTTTTCGCACTTGTGTTGGTGCAGGAAACCACTTTTTCACTTGTATTAGTGTGGAAAAAACACTTTTTGCACTTGTGATAGTGTTGAAAAACCACTTTTAGCACTTGTGTTGGTGTTGAAAAACCACATTTCGCACTTGTGTTGGTGCAGGAACCCACTTTTGCACTTGTATTAGTGTGGAAAAACCACTTTTCGCACTTGTGTTAGTGTTGAAAAACCACTTTTCGCACTTGTGTTAGTGTTGAAAAACCACTTTTCGCACTTGTGTTGGTGCAGGAAACTACTTTTGCACTTGTATTAGTGTGGAAAAAACACTTTTTGCACTTGTGATAGTGTTGAAAAACCACTTTTCGCACTTGTGTTAGTGTTGAAAAACCACTTTTTGCACTTGTGTTGGTGCAGGAAACCACTTTTGCACTTGTATTAGTGTGGAAAAACCACTTTTCGCACTTGTGTTAGTGTTGAAAAACCACTTTTCGCACTTGTGTTAGTGTTGAAAAACCACTTTTCGCACTTGTGTTAGTGTTGAAAAACCACTTTTCGCACTTGTGTTAGTGTTGAAAAACCACTTTTTGCACTTGTGTTAGTGTTGAAAAACCACTTTTCGCACTTGTGTTAGTGTTGAAAAACCACTTTTCGCACTTGTGTTGGTGCAGGAAACCACTTTTGCACTTGTATTAGTGTGGAAAAAACACTTTTCGCACTTGTGTTAGTGTTGAAAAACCACTTTTCGCACTTGTGTTAGTGTTGAAAAACAACTTTTCGCACTTGTGTTGGTGCAGGAAACCACTTTTGCACTTGTAGTAGTGTGGAAAAAACACTTTTCGCACTTGTGTTAGTGTTGAAAAACCACTTTTCGCACTTGTGTTAGTGTTGAAAAACCACTTTTCGCACTTGTGTTGGTGCAGGAAACCACTTTTGCACTTGTATTAGTATGGAAAAAAACACTTTTTGCACTTGTGATAGTGTTAAAAAACCACTTTTCGCACTTGTGTTAGTGTTGAAAAACCACTTTTCGCACTTGTGTTGGTGCAGGAAACCACTTTTGCACTTGTATTAGTGTGGAAAACCACTTTTCGCACTTGTGTTAGTGTTGAAAAACGACTTTTCACACTTGTGTTAGTGTTGAAAAACCACTTTTAGCACTTGTGTTTGTGCAGGAAACCACTTTTGCACTTGTATTAGTGTGGAAAAACCACTTTTCTCACTTGTGTTAGTGTTGAAAAACCACTTTTCGCACTTGTGTTAGTGTTCAAAAACCACTTTTCGCACTTGTGTTAGTGAAGGAAACCACTTTTTGCACTTGTGTTAGTGTTGAAAACCCACTTTTCGCACTTGTGTTAGTGTTGAAAATCCACTTTTCGCACTTGTGTTGGTGGAGGAAACCACTTTTGCACTTGTATTAGTGTGTAAAAAACACTTTTTGCACTTGTGATAGTGTTGAAAAACTACTTTTCGCACTTGTGTTAGTGTTGAAAAACCACTTTTCGCACTTGTGTTGGTGCAGGAAACCACATTTTGCACTTGTGTTGGTGCAATAAACCACTTTTGCACTTGTATTAGTGTGGAAAAAACACTTTTTGCACTTGTGATAGTGTTGAAAAACCACTTTTCGCACTTGTGTTAGTGTTGAAAAACCACTTTTCACACTTGTGTTAGTGTTGAAAAACCACTTTTCGCACTCGTGTTGGTGCAGGAAACCACTTTTGCACTTGTATTAGTGTGGAAAAACCTCTTTTCGCACTTGTGTTAGTGTTGAAAAACCACTTTTCACACTTGTGTTAGTGTTGAAAAACCACTTTTCGCACTTGTGTTGGTGCAGGAAACCACTTTTGCACTTGTATTAGTGTGGAAAAAACACTTTTTGCACTTGTGATAGTGTTGAAAAACCACTTTTCGCACTTGTGTTAGTGTTGAAAAACCACTTTTCGCACTTGTGTTGGTGCAGGAAACCACTTTTGCACTTGTATTAGTGTGGAAAAAACACTTTTTGCACTTGTGATAGTGTTGAAAAACCACTTTTAGCACTTGTGTTAGTGTTGAAAAACCACTTTTCGCACTTGTGTTGGTGCAGGAACCCACTTTTGCACTTGTATTAGTGTGGAAAAACCACTTTTCGCACTTGTGTTAGTGTTGAAAAACCACTTTTCGCACTTGTGTTAGTGTTGAAAAACCACTTTTCGCACTTGTGTTGGTGCAGGAAACTACTTTTGCACTTGTATTAGTGTGGAAAAAACACTTTTTGCACTTGTGATAGTGTTGAAAAACCACTTTTCGCACTTGTGTTAGTGTTGAAAAACCACTTTTTGCACTTGTGTTGGTGCAGGAAACCACTTTTGCACTTGTATTAGTGTGGAAAAACCACTTTTCGCACTTGTGTTAGTGTTGAAAAACCACTTTTCGCACTTGTGTTAGTGTTGAAAAACCACTTTTCGCACTTGTGTTAGTGTTGAAAAACCACTTTTTGCACTTGTGTTAGTGTTGAAAAACCACTTTTCGCACTTGTGTTAGTGTTGAAAAACCACTTTTCGCACTTGTGTTGGTGCAGGAAACCACTTTTGCACTTGTATTAGTGTGGAAAAAACACTTTTCGCACTTGTGTTAGTGTTGAAAAACCACTTTTCGCACTTGTGTTAGTGTTGAAAAACAACTTTTCGCACTTGTGTTGGTGCAGGAAACCACTTTTGCACTTGTAGTAGTGTGGAAAAAACACTTTTCGCACTTGTGTTAGTGTTGAAAAACCACTTTTCGCACTTGTGTTAGTGTTGAAAAACCACTTTTCGCACTTGTGTTGGTGCAGGAAACCACTTTTGCACTTGTATTAGTATGGAAAAAAACACTTTTTGCACTTGTGATAGTGTTAAAAAACCACTTTTCGCACTTGTGTTAGTGTTGAAAAACCACTTTTCGCACTTGTGTTGGTGCAGGAAACCACTTTTGCACTTGTATTAGTGTGGAAAAACCACTTTTCGCACTTGTGTTAGTGTTGAAAAACGACTTTTCACACTTGTGTTAGTGTTGAAAAACCACTTTTAGCACTTGTGTTTGTGCAGGAAACCACTTTTGCACTTGTATTAGTGTGGAAAAACCACTTTTCGCACTTGTGTTAGTGTTGAAAAACCACTTTTCGCACTTGTGTTAGTGTTCAAAAACCACTTTTCGCACTTGCGTTAGTGAAGGAAACCACTTTTTGCACTTGTGTTAGTGTTGAAAACCCACTTTTCGCACTTGTGTTAGTGTTGAAAATCCACTTTTCGCACTTGTGTTGGTGCAGGAAACCACTTTTGCACTTGTATTAGTGTGTAAAAAACACTTTTTGCACTTGTGATAGTGTTGAAAAACTACTTTTCGCACTTGTGTTAGTGTTGAAAAACCACTTTTCGCACTTGTGTTGGTGCAGGAAACCCCATTTCGCACTTGTGTTGGTGCAATAAACCACTTTTGCACTTGTATTAGTGTGGAAAAAACACTTTTTGCACTTGTGATAGTGTTGAAAAACCACTTTTCGCACTTGTGTTAGTGTTGAAAAACCACTTTTCGCACTTGTGTTGGTGCAGGAAACCACTTTTGCACTTGTATTAGTGTGGAAAAAACACTTTTTGCACTTGTGATAGTGTTGAAAAACCACTTTTCGCACTTGTGTTAGTGTTGAAAAACCACTTTTCGCACTTGTGTTGGTGCAGGAAACCACTTTTGCACTTGTATTAGTATGGAAAAACCACTTTTCGCACTTGTGTTAGTGTTGAAAAACCACTTTTTGCACTTGTGTTAGTGTTGAAAAACCACTTTTCGCACTTGTGTTGGTGCAGGAAACCACTTTTGCACTTGTATTAGTGTGGAAAAAACACTTTTTGCACATGTGATAGTGTTGATAAACCACTTTTCGCACTTGTGTTAGTGTTGAAAAACCACTTTTCGCACTTGTGTTAGTGTTGAAAAACCACTTTTCGCACTTGTGTTAGTGAAGGAAACCACTTTTCACACTTGTGTTAGTGTTGAAAACCCACTTTTCGCACTTGTGTTAGTGTTGAAAATCCACTTTTCGCACTTGTGTTGGTGCAGGAAACCACTTTTGCACTTGTATTAGTGTGTAAAAAACACTTTTTGCACTTGTGATAGTGTTGAAAAACCACTTTTCGCACTTGTGTTAGTGTTGAAAAACCACTTTTCACACTTGTGTTGGTGCAGGAAACCACTTTTCGCACTTGTGTTGGTGCAATAAACCACTTTTGCACTTGTATTAGTGTGGAAAAAACACTTTTTGCACTTGTGATAGTGTTGAAAAACCACTTTTCGCACATGTGTTAGTGTTTAAAAACCACTTTTTGCACCTGTGTTGGTGCAGGAAACCACTTTTGCACTTGTATTAGTGTGGAAAAAACACTTTTTGCACTTGTGATAGTGTTGAAAAACCACTTTTCGCACTTGTGTTAGTGTTGAAAAACCACTTTTCGCACTTGTGTTAGTGTTGAAAAACCACTTTTCGCACTTGTGTTAGTGTTGAAAAACCACTTTTCGCACTTGTGTTAGTGTTGAAAAACCACTTTTCGCACTTGTGTTGGTGCAGGAAACCACTTTTGCACTTGTATTAGTGTGGAAAAAACACTTTTTGCACTTGTGATAGTGTTGAAAAACCACTTTTCGCACTTGTGTTAGTGTTGAAAAACCACTTTTCGCACTTGTGTTAGTGTTGAAAAACCACTTTTCGCACTTGTGTTAGTGAAGGAAACCACTTTTCGCACTTGTGTTAGTGTTGAAACCACACTTTTCGCACTTGTGTTAGTGTTGAAAATCCACTTTTTGCACTTGTGTTGGTGCAGGAAACCACTTTTGCACTTGTATTAGTGTGTAAAAAACACTTTTTGCACTTGTGATAGTGTTGAAAAACCACTTTTCGCACTTGTGTTAGTGTTGAAAAACCACTTTTCGCACTTGTGTTGGTGCAGGAAACCACTTTTCGCACTTGTGTTGGTGCAATAAACCACTTTTGCACTTGTATTAGTGTGGAAAAAACACTTTTTGCACTTGTGATAGTGTTGAAAAACCACTTTTCGCACTTGTGTTGGTGCAGGAAACCACTTTTGCACTTGTATTAGTGTGGAAAAAACACTTTTTGCACTTGTGATAGTGTTGAAAAACCACTTTTAGCACTTGTGTTAGTGTTGAAAAACCACTTTTCGCACTTGTGTTGGTGCAGGAACCCACTTTTGCACTTGTATTAGTGTGGTAAAACCACTTTTAGCACTTGTATTAGTGTTGAAAAACCACTTTTCGCACTTGTGTTGGTGCAGGAACCCACTTTTGCACTTGTATTAGTGTGGAAAAACCACTTTTCGCACTTGTGTTAGTGTTGAAAAACCACTTTTCGCACTTGTGTTGGTGCAGGAAACCACTTTTGCACTTGTATTAGTGTGGAAAAAACACTTTTTGCACTTGTGATAGTGTTGAAAAACCACTTTTCGCACTTGTGTTAGTGTTGAAAAACCACTTTTTGCACTTGTGTTGGTGCAGGAAACCACTTTTGCACTTGTATTAGTGTGGAAAAACCACTTTTCGCACTTGTGTTGGTGTTGAAAAACCACTTTTCGCACTTGTGTTAGTGTTGAAAAACCACTTTTCGCACTTGTGTTAGTGTTGAAAAACCACTTTTCGCACTTGTGTTAGTGTCGAAAAACCACTTTTTGCACTTGTGTTAGTGTTGAAAAACCACTTTTCGCACTTGTGTTAGTGTTGAAAAACCACTTTTCGCACTTGTGTTGGTGCAGGAAACCACTTTTGCACTTGTATTAGTGTGGAAAAAACACTTTTCGCACTTGTGTTAGTGTTGAAAAACCACTTTTCGCACTTGTGTTAGTGTTGAAAAACCACTTTTCGCACTTGTGTTGGTGTCAGGAAACCACTTTTGCACTTGTAGTAGTGTGGAAAAAACACTTTTCGCACTTGTGTTAGTGTTGAAAAACAACTTTTCGCACTTGTGTTAGTGTTGAAAAACCACTTTTCGCACTTGTGTTGGTGCAGGAAACCACTTTTGCACTTGTATTAGTGTGGAAAAAAACACTTTTTGCACTTGTGATAGTGTTAAAAAACCACTTTTTGCACTTGTGTTAGTGTTGAAAAACCACTTTTCGCACTTGTGTTGGTGCAGGAAACCACTTTTGCACTTCTATTAGTGTGGAAAAACCACTTTTCGCACTTGTGTTAGTGTTGAAAAACGACTTTTCACACTTGTGTTAGTGTTGAAAAACCACTTTTAGCACTTGTGTTTGTGCAGGAAACCACTTTTGCACTTGTATTAGTGTGGAAAAACCACTTTTCGCACTTGTGTTAGTGTTTAAAAACCACTTTTCGCACTTGTGTTAGTGTTCAAAAACAACTTTTCGCACTTGTGTTAGTGAAGGAAACCACTTTTCGCACTTGTGTTAGTGTTGAAAACCCACTTTTCGCACTTGTGTTGGTGCAGGAAACCACTTTTGCACTTGTATTAGTGTGGAAAAACCACTTTTCGCACTTGTGTTAGTGTTGAAAAACCACTTTTCGCACTTGTGTTAGTGTTGAAAAACCACTTTTCGCACTTGTGTTGGTGCAGGAAACCACTTTTGCACTTGTATTAGTGTGGAAAAACCACTTTTCGCACTTGTGTTAGTTTTGAAAAACCACTTTTCCACTTGTGTTAGTGTTGAAAAACCACTTTCGCACTTGTGTTGGTGCAGGAAACCACATTTGCACTTGTATTAGTGTGGAAAAAACACTTTTTGCACTTGTGATAGTGTTGAAAAACCACTTTTCGCACTTGTGTTAGTGTTGAAAAACCACTTTTCGCACTTGTGTTGGTGCAGGAAACCACTTTTGCACTTGTATTAGTGTGGAAAAAACACTTTTCGCACTTGTGTTAGTGTTGAAAAACCACTTTTCGCACTTGTGTTAGTGTTGAAAAACCACTTTTCGCACTTGTGTTAGTGTTGAAAAACCACTTTTCGCACTTGTGTTGGTGCAGGAAACCACTTATTTGTATTAGTGTGGAAAAAACACTTTTCGCACTTGTGTTAGTGTTGAAAAACCACTTTTCGCACTTGTGTTAGTGTTGAAAAACCACTTCTCGCACTTGTGTTGGTGCAGGAAACCACTTTTGCACTTGTATTAGTGTGGAAAAAACACTTTTCGCACTTGTGTTAGTGTTGAAAAACCACTTTTCGCACTTGTGTTAGTGTTGAAAAACCACTTTTCGCACTTGTGTTGGTGCAGGAAACCACTTTTGCACTTGTATTAGTGTGGAAAAAACACTTTTTGCACTTGTGATAGTGTTGAAAAACCACTTTTCGCACTTGTGTTAGTGTTGAAAAACCACTTTTCGCACTTGTGTTGGTGCAGGAAACCACTTTTGCACTTGTATTAGTGTGGAAAAACCACTTTTTGCACTTGTGTTAGTGTTGAAAAACCACTTTTCTCACTTGTGTTAGTGTTGACAAACCACTTTTCGCACTTGTGTTGGTGCAGGAAACCACTTTTGCACTTGTATTAGTGTGGAAAAAACACTTTTTGCACTTGTGATAGTGTTGAAAAACCACTTTTCGCACTTGTGTTAGTGTTGAAAAACCACTTTTCACACTTGTGTTGGTGCAGGAAACCACTTTTCGCACTTGTGTTGGTGCAATAAACCACTTTTGCACTTGTATTAGTGTGGAAAAAACACTTTTTGCACTTGTGATAGTGTTGAAAAACCACTTTTCGCACATGTGTTAGTGTTTAAAAACCACTTTTTGCACCTGTGTTGGTGCAGGAAACCACTTTTGCACTTGTATTAGTGTGGAAAAAACACTTTTTGCACTTGTGATAGTGTTGAAAAACCACTTTTCGCACTTGTGTTAGTGTTGAAAAACCACTTTTCGCACTTGTGTCAGTGTTGAAAAACCACTTTTCGCACTTGTGTTAGTGTTGAAAAACCACTTTTCGCACTTGTGTTAGTGTTGAAAAACCACTTTTCGCACTTGTGTTGGTGCAGGAAACCACTTTTGCACTTGTATTAGTGTGGAAAAAACACTTTTTGCACTTGTGATAGTGTTGAAAAACCACTTTTCGCACTTGTGTTAGTGTTGAAAAACCACTTTTCGCACTTGTGTTAGTGTTGAAAAACCACTTTTCGCACTTGTGTTAGTGAAGGAAACCACTTTTCGCACTTGTGTTAGTGTTGAAACCCCACTTTTCGCACTTGTGTTAGTGTTGAAAATCCACTTTTTGCACTTGTGTTGGTGCAGGAAACCACTTTTGCACTTGTATTAGTGTGTAAAAAACACTTTTTGCACTTGTGATAGTGTTGAAAAACCACTTTTCGCACTTGTGTTAGTGTTGAAAAACCACTTTTCGCACTTGTGTTGGTGCAGGAAACCACTTTTCGCACTTGTGTTGGTGCAATAAACCACTTTTGCACTTGTATTAGTGTGGAAAAAACACTTTTTGCACTTGTGATAGTGTTGAAAAACCACTTTTCGCACTTGTGTTGGTGCAGGAAACCACTTTTGCACTTGTATTAGTGTGGAAAAAACACTTTTTGCACTTGTGATAGTGTTGAAAAACCACTTTTAGCACTTGTGTTAGTGTTGAAAAACCACTTTTCGCACTTGTGTTGGTGCAGGAACCCACTTTTGCACTTGTATTAGTGTGGAAAAACCACTTTTAGCACTTGTATTAGTGTTGAAAAACCACTTTTCGCACTTGTGTTGGTGCAGGAACCCACTTTTGCACTTGTATTAGTGTGGAAAAACCACTTTTCGCACTTGTGTTAGTGTTGAAAAACCACTTTTCGCACTTGTGTTGGTGCAGGAAACCACTTTTGCACTTGTATTAGTGTGGAAAAAACACTTTTTGCACTTGTGATAGTGTTGAAAAACCACTTTTCGCACTTGTGTTAGTGTTGAAAAACCACTTTTTGCACTTGTGTTGGTGCAGGAAACCACTTTTGCACTTGTATTAGTGTGGAAAAACCACTTTTCGCACTTGTGTTGGTGTTGAAAAACCACTTTTCGCACTTGTGTTAGTGTTGAAAAACCACTTTTCGCACTTGTGTTAGTGTTGAAAAACCACTTTTCGCACTTGTGTTAGTGTCGAAAAACCACTTTTTGCACTTGTGTTAGTGTTGAAAAACCACTTTTCGCACTTGTGTTAGTGTTGAAAAACCACTTTTCGCACTTGTGTTGGTGCAGGAAACCACTTTTGCACTTGTATTAGTGTGGAAAAAACACTTTTCGCACTTGTGTTAGTGTTGAAAAACCACTTTTCGCACTTGTGTTAGTGTTGAAAAACCACTTTTCGCACTTGTGTTGGTGTCAGGAAACCACTTTTGCACTTGTAGTAGTGTGGAAAAAACACTTTTCGCACTTGTGTTAGTGTTGAAAAACAACTTTTCGCACTTGTGTTAGTGTTGAAAAACCACTTTTCGCACTTGTGTTGGTGCAGGAAACCACTTTTGCACTTGTATTAGTGTGGAAAAAAACACTTTTTGCACTTGTGATAGTGTTAAAAAACCACTTTTTGCACTTGTGTTAGTGTTGAAAAACCACTTTTCGCACTTGTGTTGGTGCAGGAAACCACTTTTGCACTTGTATTAGTGTGGAAAAACCACTTTTCGCACTTGTGTTAGTGTTGAAAAACGACTTTTCACACTTGTGTTAGTGTTGAAAAACCACTTTTAGCACTTGTGTTTGTGCAGGAAACCACTTTTGCACTTGTATTAGTGTGGAAAAACCACTTTTCGCACTTGTGTTAGTGTTGAAAAACCACTTTTCGCACTTGTGTTAGTGTTCAAAAACCACTTTTCGCACTTGTGTTAGTGAAGGAAACCACTTTTCGCACTTGTGTTAGTGTTGAAACCACACTTTTCGCACTTGTGTTAGTGTTGAAAATCCACTTTTTGCACTTGTGTTGGTGCAGGAAACCACTTTTGCACTTGTATTAGTGTGTAAAAAACACTTTTTGCACTTGTGATAGTGTTGAAAAACCACTTTTCGCACTTGTGTTAGTGTTGAAAAACCACTTTTCGCACTTGTGTTGGTGCAGGAAACCACTTTTCGCACTTGTGTTGGTGCAATAAACCACTTTTGCACTTGTATTAGTGTGGAAAAAACACTTTTTGCACTTGTGATAGTGTTGAAAAACCACTTTTCGCACTTGTGTTGGTGCAGGAAACCACTTTTGCACTTGTATTAGTGTGGAAAAAACACTTTTTGCACTTGTGATAGTGTTGAAAAACCACTTTTAGCACTTGTGTTAGTGTTGAAAAACCACTTTTCGCACTTGTGTTGGTGCAGGAACCCACTTTTGCACTTGTATTAGTGTGGTAAAACCACTTTTAGCACTTGTATTAGTGTTGAAAAACCACTTTTCGCACTTGTGTTGGTGCAGGAACCCACTTTTGCACTTGTATTAGTGTGGAAAAACCACTTTTCGCACTTGTGTTAGTGTTGAAAAACCACTTTTCGCACTTGTGTTGGTGCAGGAAACCACTTTTGCACTTGTATTAGTGTGGAAAAAACACTTTTTGCACTTGTGATAGTGTTGAAAAACCACTTTTCGCACTTGTGTTAGTGTTGAAAAACCACTTTTTGCACTTGTGTTGGTGCAGGAAACCACTTTTGCACTTGTATTAGTGTGGAAAAACCACTTTTCGCACTTGTGTTGGTGTTGAAAAACCACTTTTCGCACTTGTGTTAGTGTTGAAAAACCACTTTTCGCACTTGTGTTAGTGTTGAAAAACCACTTTTCGCACTTGTGTTAGTGTCGAAAAACCACTTTTTGCACTTGTGTTAGTGTTGAAAAACCACTTTTCGCACTTGTGTTAGTGTTGAAAAACCACTTTTCGCACTTGTGTTGGTGCAGGAAACCACTTTTGCACTTGTATTAGTGTGGAAAAAACACTTTTCGCACTTGTGTTAGTGTTGAAAAACCACTTTTCGCACTTGTGTTAGTGTTGAAAAACCACTTTTCGCACTTGTGTTGGTGTCAGGAAACCACTTTTGCACTTGTAGTAGTGTGGAAAAAACACTTTTCGCACTTGTGTTAGTGTTGAAAAACAACTTTTCGCACTTGTGTTAGTGTTGAAAAACCACTTTTCGCACTTGTGTTGGTGCAGGAAACCACTTTTGCACTTGTATTAGTGTGGAAAAAAACACTTTTTGCACTTGTGATAGTGTTAAAAAACCACTTTTTGCACTTGTGTTAGTGTTGAAAAACCACTTTTCGCACTTGTGTTGGTGCAGGAAACCACTTTTGCACTTCTATTAGTGTGGAAAAACCACTTTTCGCACTTGTGTTAGTGTTGAAAAACGACTTTTCACACTTGTGTTAGTGTTGAAAAACCACTTTTAGCACTTGTGTTTGTGCAGGAAACCACTTTTGCACTTGTATTAGTGTGGCAAAACCACTTTTCGCACTTGTGTTAGTGTTTAAAAACCACTTTTCGCACTTGTGTTAGTGTTCAAAAACAACTTTTCGCACTTGTGTTAGTGAAGGAAACCACTTTTCGCACTTGTGTTAGTGTTGAAAACCCACTTTTCGCACTTGTGTTGGTGCAGGAAACCACTTTTGCACTTGTATTAGTGTGGAAAAACCACTTTTCGCACTTGTGTTAGTGTTGAAAAACCACTTTTCGCACTTGTGTTAGTGTTGAAAAACCACTTTTCGCACTTGTGTTGGTGCAGGAAACCACTTTTGCACTTGTATTAGTGTGGAAAAACCACTTTTCGCACTTGTGTTAGTTTTGAAAAACCACTTTTCCACTTGTGTTAGTGTTGAAAAACCACTTTCGCACTTGTGTTGGTGCAGGAAACCACATTTGCACTTGTATTAGTGTGGAAAAAACACTTTTTGCACTTGTGATAGTGTTGAAAAACCACTTTTCGCACTTGTGTTAGTGTTGAAAAACCACTTTTCGCACTTGTGTTGGTGCAGGAAACCACTTTTGCAATTGTATTAGTGTGGAAAAAACACTTTTCGCACTTGTGTTAGTGTTGAAAAACCACTTTTCGCACTTGTGTTAGTGTTGAAAAACCACTTTTCGCACTTGTGTTAGTGTTGAAAAACCACTTTTCGCACTTGTGTTGGTGCAGGAAACCACTTATTTGTATTAGTGTGGAAAAAACACTTTTCGCACTTGTGTTAGTGTTGAAAAACCACTTTTCGCACTTGTGTTAGTGTTGAAAAACCACTTCTCGCACTTGTGTTGGTGCAGGAAACCACTTTTGCACTTGTATTAGTGTGGAAAAAACACTTTTCGCACTTGTGTTAGTGTTGAAAAACCACTTTTCGCACTTGTGTTAGTGTTGAAAAACCACTTTTCGCACTTGTGTTGGTGCAGGAAACCACTTTTGCACTTGTATTAGTGTGGAAAAAACACTTTTTGCACTTGTGATAGTGTTGAAAAACCACTTTTCGCACTTGTGTTAGTGTTGAAAAACCACTTTTCGCACTTGTGTTGGTGCAGGAAACCACTTTTGCACTTGTATTAGTGTGGAAAAACCACTTTTTGCACTTGTGTTAGTGTTGAAAAACCACTTTTCTCACTTGTGTTAGTGTTGACAAACCACTTTTCGCACTTGTGTTGGTGCAGGAAACCACTTTTGCACTTGTATTAGTGTGGAAAAAACACTTTTTGCACTTGTGATAGTGTTGAAAAACCACTTTTCGCACTTGTGTTAGTGTTGAAAAACCACTTTTCACACTTGTGTTGGTGCAGGAAACCACTTTTCGCACTTGTGTTGGTGCAATAAACCACTTTTGCACTTGTATTAGTGTGGAAAAAACACTTTTTGCACTTGTGATAGTGTTGAAAAACCACTTTTCGCACATGTGTTAGTGTTTAAAAACCACTTTTTGCACCTGTGTTGGTGCAGGAAACCACTTTTGCACTTGTATTAGTGTGGAAAAAACACTTTTTGCACTTGTGATAGTGTTGAAAAACCACTTTTCGCACTTGTGTTAGTGTTGAAAAACCACTTTTCGCACTTGTGTCAGTGTTGAAAAACCACTTTTCGCACTTGTGTTAGTGTTGAAAAACCACTTTTCGCACTTGTGTTAGTGTTGAAAAACCACTTTTCGCACTTGTGTTGGTGCAGGAAACCACTTTTGCACTTGTATTAGTGTGGAAAAAACACTTTTTGCACTTGTGATAGTGTTGAAAAACCACTTTTCGCACTTGTGTTAGTGTTGAAAAACCACTTTTCGCACTTGTGTTAGTGTTGAAAAACCACTTTTCGCACTTGTGTTAGTGAAGGAAACCACTTTTCGCACTTGTGTTAGTGTTGAAACCCCACTTTTCGCACTTGTGTTAGTGTTGAAAATCCACTTTTTGCACTTGTGTTGGTGCAGGAAACCACTTTTGCACTTGTATTAGTGTGTAAAAAACACTTTTTGCACTTGTGATAGTGTTGAAAAACCACTTTTCGCACTTGTGTTAGTGTTGAAAAACCACTTTTCGCACTTGTGTTGGTGCAGGAAACCACTTTTCGCACTTGTGTTGGTGCAATAAACCACTTTTGCACTTGTATTAGTGTGGAAAAAACACTTTTTGCACTTGTGATAGTGTTGAAAAACCACTTTTCGCACTTGTGTTGGTGCAGGAAACCACTTTTGCACTTGTATTAGTGTGGAAAAAACACTTTTTGCACTTGTGATAGTGTTGAAAAACCACTTTTAGCACTTGTGTTAGTGTTGAAAAACCACTTTTCGCACTTGTGTTGGTGCAGGAACCCACTTTTGCACTTGTATTAGTGTGGAAAAACCACTTTTAGCACTTGTATTAGTGTTGAAAAACCACTTTTCGCACTTGTGTTGGTGCAGGAACCCACTTTTGCACTTGTATTAGTGTGGAAAAACCACTTTTCGCACTTGTGTTAGTGTTGAAAAACCACTTTTTGCACTTGTGTTGGTGCAGGAAACCACTTTTGCACTTGTATTAGTGTGGAAAAAACACTTTTTGCACTTGTGATAGTGTTGAAAAACCACTTTTCGCACTTGTGTTAGTGTTGAAAAACCACTTTTTGCACTTGTGTTGGTGCAGGAAACCACTTTTGCACTTGTATTAGTGTGGAAAAACCACTTTTCGCACTTGTGTTGGTGTTGAAAAACCACTTTTCGCACTTGTGTTAGTGTTGAAAAACCACTTTTCGCACTTGTGTTAGTGTTGAAAAACCACTTTTCGCACTTGTGTTAGTGTCGAAAAACCACTTTTTGCACTTGTGTTAGTGTTGAAAAACCACTTTTCGCACTTGTGTTAGTGTTGAAAAACCACTTTTCGCACTTGTGTTGGTGCAGGAAACCACTTTTGCACTTGTATTAGTGTGGAAAAAACACTTTTCGCACTTGTGTTAGTGTTGAAAAACCACTTTTCGCACTTGTGTTAGTGTTGAAAAACCACTTTTCGCACTTGTGTTGGTGTCAGGAAACCACTTTTGCACTTGTAGTAGTGTGGAAAAAACACTTTTCGCACTTGTGTTAGTGTTGAAAAACAACTTTTCGCACTTGTGTTAGTGTTGAAAAACCACTTTTCGCACTTGTGTTGGTGCAGGAAACCACTTTTGCACTTGTATTAGTGTGGAAAAAAACACTTTTTGCACTTGTGATAGTGTTAAAAAACCACATTTTGCACTTGTGTTAGTGTTGAAAAACCACTTTTCGCACTTGTGTTGGTGCAGGAAACCACTTTTGCACTTGTATTAGTGTGGAAAAACCACTTTTCGCACTTGTGTTAGTGTTGAAAAACGACTTTTCACACTTGTGTTAGTGTTGAAAAACCACTTTTAGCACTTGTGTTTGTGCAGGAAACCACTTTTGCACTTGTATTAGTGTGGAAAAACCACTTTTCGCACTTGTGTTAGTGTTGAAAAACCACTTTTCGCACTTGTGTTAGTGTTCAAAAACCACTTTTCGCACTTGTGTTAGTGAAGGAAACCACTTTTCGCACTTGTGTTAGTGTTGAAAACCCACTTTTCGCACTTGTGTTGGTGCAGGAAACCACTTTTGCACTTGTATTAGTGTGGAAAAACCACTTTTCGCACTTGTGTTAATGTTGAAAAACCACTTTTCGCACTTGTGTTAGTGTTGAAAAACCACTTTTCGCACTTGTGTTGGTGCAGGAAACCACTTTTGCACTTGTATTAGTGTGGAAAAACCACTTTTCGCACTTGTGTTAGTTTTGAAAAACCACTTTTCCACTTGTGTTAGTGTTGAAAAACCACTTTCGCACTTGTGTTGGTGCAGGAAACCACTTTTGCACTTGTATTAGTGTGGAAAAAACACTTTTTGCACTTGTGATAGTGTTGAAAAACCACTTTTCGCACTTGTGTTAGTGTTGAAAAACCACTTTTCGCACTTGTGTTGGTGCAGGAAACCACTTTTGCACTTGTATTAGTGTGGAAAAAACACTTTTCGCACTTGTGTTAGTGTTGAAAAACCACTTTTCGCACTTGTGTTAGTGTTGAAAAACCACTTTTCGCACTTGTGTTAGTGTTGAAAAACCACTTTTCGCACTTGTGTTGGTGCAGGAAACCACTTATTTGTATTAGTGTGGAAAAAACACTTTTCGCACTTGTGTTAGTGTTGAAAAACCACTTTTCGCACTTGTGTTAGTGTTGAAAAACCACTTCTCGCACTTGTGTTGGTGCAGGAAACCACTTTTGCACTTGTATTAGTGTGGAAAAAACACTTTTCGCACTTGTGTTAGTGTTGAAAAACCACTTTTCGCACTTGTGTTGGTGCAGGAAACCACTTTTGCACTTGTATTAGTGTGGAAAAAACACTTTTTGCACTTGTGATAGTGTTGAAAAACCACTTTTCGCACTTGTGTTAGTGTTGAAAAACCACTTTTCGCACTTGTGTTGGTGCAGGAAACCACTTTTGCACTTGTATTAGTGTGGAAAAACCACTTTTTGCACTTGTGTTAGTGTTGAAAAACCACTTTTCTCACTTGTGTTAGTGTTGACAAACCACTTTTCGCACTTGTGTTGGTGCAGGAAACCACTTTTGCACTTGTATTAGTGTGGAAAAAACACTTTTTGCACTTGTGATAGTGTTGAAAAACTACTTTTCGCACTTGTGTTAGTGTTGAAAAACCACTTTTCGCACTTGTGTTGGTGCAGGAAACCACTTTTGCACTTGTATTAGTGTGGAAAAACCTCTTTTCGCACTTGTGTTAGTGTTGAAAAACCACTTTTCACACTTGTGTTAGTGTTGAAAAACCACTTTTCGCACTTGTGTTGGTGCAGGAAACCACTTTTGCACTTGTATTAGTGTGGAAAAAACACTTTTTGCACTTGTGATAGTGTTGAAAAACCACTTTTCGCACTTGTGTTAGTGTTGAAAAACCACTTTTCGCACTTGTGTTGGTGCAGGAAACCACTTTTGCACTTGTATTAGTGTGGAAAAAACACTTTTTGCACTTGTGATAGTGTTGAAAAACCACTTTTAGCACTTGTGTTAGTGTTGAAAAACCACTTTTCGCACTTGTGTTGGTGCAGGAACCCACTTTTGCACTTGTATTAGTGTGGAAAAACCACTTTTCGCACTTGTGTTAGTGTTGAAAAACCACTTTTCGCACTTGTGTTAGTGTTGAAAAACCACTTTTCGCACTTGTGTTGGTGCAGGAAACTACTTTTGCACTTGTATTAGTGTGGAAAAAACACTTTTTGCACTTGTGATAGTGTTGAAAAACCACTTTTCGCATTTGTGTTAGTGTTGAAAAACCACTTTTTGCACTTGTGTTGGTGCAGGAAACCACTTTTGCACTTGTATTAGTGTGGAAAAACCACTTTTCGCACTTGTGTTAGTGTTGAAAAACCACTTTTTGCACTTGTGTTAGTGTTGAAAAACCACTTTTCGCACTTGTGTTAGTGTTGAAAAACCACTTTTCGCACTTGTGTTAGTGTTGAAAAACCACTTTTTGCACTTGTGTTAGTGTTGAAAAACCACTTTTCGCACTTGTGTTAGTGTTGAAAAACCACTTTTCGCACTTGTGTTAGTGTTGAAAAACCACTTTTCGCACTTGTGTTAGTGTTGAAAAACCACTTTTTGCACTTGTGTTAGTGTTGAAAAACCACTTTTCGCACTTGTGTTAGTGTTGAAAAACCACTTTTCGCACTTGTGTTGGTGCAGGAAACCACTTTTGCACTTGTATTAGTGTGGAAAAAACACTTTTCGCACTTGTGTTAGTATTGAAAAACCACTTTTCGCACTTGTGTTAGTGTTGAAAAACAACTTTTCGCACTTGTGTTGGTGCAGGAAACCACTTTTGCACTTGTAGTAGTGTGGAAAAAACACTTTTCGCACTTGTGTTAGTGTTGAAAAACCACTTTTCGCACTTGTGTTAGTGTTGAAAAACCACTTTTCGCACTTGTGTTGGTGAAGGAAACCACTTTTGCACTTGTATTAGTATGGAAAAAAACACTTTTTGCACTTGTGATAGTGTTAAAAAACCACTTTTCGCACTTGTGTTAGTGTTGAAAAACCACTTTTCGCACTTGTGTTGGTGCAGGAAACCACTTTTGCACTTGTATTAGTGTGGAAAAACCACTTTTCGCACTTGTGTTAGTGTTGAAAAACGACTTTTCACACTTGTGTTAGTGTTGAAAAACCACTTTTAGCACTTGTGTTTGTGCAGGAAACCACTTTTGCACTTGTATTAGTGTGGAAAAACCACTTTTCGCACTTGTGTTAGTGTTGAAAAACCACTTTTCGCACTTGTGTTAGTGTTCAAAAACCACTTTTCGCACTTGTGTTAGTGAAGGAAACCACTTTTCGCACTTGTGTTAGTGTTGAAAACCCACTTTTCGCACTTGTGTTGGTGCAGGAAACCACTTTTGCACTTGTATTAGTGTGGAAAAACCACTTTTCGCACTTGTGTTAGTGTTGAAAAACCACTTTTCGCACTTGTGTTAGTGTTGAAAAACCACTTTTCGCACTTGTGTTGGTGCAGGAAACCACTTTTGCACTTGTATTAGTGTGGAAAAACCACTTTTCGCACTTGTGTTAGTTTTGAAAAACCACTTTTCCACTTGTGTTAGTGTTGAAAAACCACTTTCGCACTTGTGTTGGTGCAGGAAACCACTTTTGCACTTGTATTAGTGTGGAAAAAACACTTTTTGCACTTGTGATAGTGTTGAAAAACCACTTTTCGCACTTGTGTTAGTGTTGAAAAACCACTTTTCGCACTTGTGTTGGTGCAGGAAACCACTTTTGCACTTGTATTAGTGTGGAAAAAACACTTTTCGCACTTGTGTTAGTGTTGAAAAACCACTTTTCGCACTTGTGTTAGTGTTGAAAAACCACTTTTCGCACTTGTGTTAGTGTTGAAAAACCACTTTTCGCACTTGTGTTGGTGCAGGAAACCACTTATTTGTATTAGTGTGGAAAAAACACTTTTCGCACTTGTGTTAGTGTTGAAAAACCACTTTTCGCACTTGTGTTAGTGTTGAAAAACCACTGCTCGCACTTGTGTTGGTGCAGGAAACCACTTTTGCACTTGTATTAGTGTGGAAAAAACACTTTTCGCACTTGTGTTAGTGTTGAAAAACCACTTTTCGCACTTGTGTTAGTGTTGAAAAACCACTTTTCGCACTTGTGTTGGTGCAGGAAACCACTTTTGCACTTGTATTAGTGTGGAAAAAACACTTTTTGCACTTGTGATAGTGTTGAAAAACCACTTTTCGCACTTGTGTTAGTGTTGAAAAACCACTTTTCGCACTTGTGTTGGTGCAGGAAACCACTTTTGCACTTGTATTAGTGTGGAAAAACCACTTTTTGCACTTGTGTTAGTGTTGAAAAACCACTTTTCTCACTTGTGTTAGTGTTGACAAACCACTTTTCGCACTTGTGTTGGTGCAGGAAACCACTTTTGCACTTGTATTAGTGTGGAAAAAACACTTTTTGCACTTGTGATAGTGTTGAAAAACTACTTTTCGCACTTGTGTTAGTGTTGAAAAACCACTTTTCGCACTTGTGTTGGTGCAGGAAACCACTTTTGCACTTGTATTAGTGTGGAAAAACCTCTTTTCGCACTTGTGTTAGTGTTGAAAAACCACTTTTCACACTTGTGTTAGTGTTGAAAAACCACTTTTCGCACTTGTGTTGGTGCAGGAAACCACTTTTGCACTTGTATTAGTGTGGAAAAAACACTTTTTGCACTTGTGATAGTGTTGAAAAACCACTTTTCGCACTTGTGTTAGTGTTGAAAAACCACTTTTCGCACTTGTGTTGGTGCAGGAAACCACTTTTGCACTTGTATTAGTGTGGAAAAAACACTTTTTGCACTTGTGATAGTGTTGAAAAACCACTTTTAGCACTTGTGTTAGTGTTGAAAAACCACTTTTCGCACTTGTGTTGGTGCAGGAACCCACTTTTGCACTTGTATTAGTGTGGAAAAACCACTTTTCGCACTTGTGTTAGTGTTGAAAAACCACTTTTCGCACTTGTGTTAGTGTTGAAAAACCACTTTTCGCACTTGTGTTGGTGCAGGAAACTACTTTTGCACTTGTATTAGTGTGGAAAAAACACTTTTTGCACTTGTGATAGTGTTGAAAAACCACTTTTCGCACTTGTGTTAGTGTTGAAAAACCACTTTTTGCACTTGTGTTGGTGCAGGAAACCACTTTTGCACTTGTATTAGTGTGGAAAAACCACTTTTCGCACTTGTGTTAGTGTTGAAAAACCACTTTTTGCACTTGTGTTAGTGTTGAAAAACCACTTTTCGCACTTGTGTTAGTGTTGAAAAACCACTTTTCGCACTTGTGTTAGTGTTGAAAAACCACTTTTTGCACTTGTGTTAGTGTTGAAAAACCACTTTTCGCACTTGTGTTAGTGTTGAAAAACCACTTTTCGCACTTGTGTTAGTGTTGAAAAACCACTTTTCGCACTTGTGTTAGTGTTGAAAAACCACTTTTTGCACTTGTGTTAGTGTTGAAAAACCACTTTTCGCACTTGTGTTAGTGTTGAAAAACCACTTTTCGCACTTGTGTTGGTGCAGGAAACCACTTTTGCACTTGTATTAGTGTGGAAAAAACACTTTTCGCACTTGTGTTAGTGTTGAAAAACCACTTTTCGCACTTGTGTTAGTGTTGAAAAACAACTTTTCGCACTTGTGTTGGTGCAGGAAACCACTTTTGCACTTGTAGTAGTGTGGAAAAAACACTTTTCGCACTTGTGTTAGTGTTGAAAAACCACTTTTCGCACTTGTGTTAGTGTTGAAAAACCACTTTTCGCACTTGTGTTGGTGCAGGAAACCACTTTTGCACTTGTATTAGTATGGAAAAAAACACTTTTTGCACTTGTGATAGTGTTAAAAAACCACTTTTCGCACTTGTGTTAGTGTTGAAAAACCACTTTTCGCACTTGTGTTGGTGCAGGAAACCACTTTTGCACTTGTATTAGTGTGGAAAAACCACTTTTCGCACTTGTGTTAGTGTTGAAAAACGACTTTTCACACTTGTGTTAGTGTTGAAAAACCACTTTTAGCACTTGTGTTTGTGCAGGAAACCACTTTTGCACTTGTATTAGTGTGGAAAAACCACTTTTCGCACTTGTGTTAGTGTTGAAAAACCACTTTTCGCACTTGTGTTAGTGTTCAAAAACCACTTTTCGCACTTGTGTTAGTGAAGGAAACCACTTTTCGCACTTGTGTTAGTGTTGAAAACCCACTTTTCGCACTTGTGTTGGTGCAGGAAACCACTTTTGCACCTGTATTAGTGTGGAAAAACCACTTTTCGCACTTGTGTTAGTGTTGAAAAACCACTTTTCGCACTTGTGTTAGTGTTGAAAAACCACTTTTCGCACTTGTGTTGGTGCAGGAAACCACTTTTGCACTTGTATTAGTGTGGAAAAACCACTTTTCGCACTTGTGTTAGTTTTGAAAAACCACTTTTCCACTTGTGTTAGTGTTGAAAAACCACTTTCGCACTTGTGTTGGTGCAGGAAACCACTTTTGCACTTGTATTAGTGTGGAAAAAACACTTTTTGCACTTGTGATAGTGTTGAAAAACCACTTTTCGCACTTGTGTTAGTGTTGAAAAACCACTTTTCGCACTTGTGTTGGTGCAGGAAACCACTTTTGCACTTGTATTAGTGTGGAAAAAACACTTTTCGCGCTTGTGTTAGTGTTGAAAAACCACTTTTCGCACTTGTGTTAGTGTTGAAAAACCACTTTTCGCACTTGTGTTAGTGTTGAAAAACCACTTTTCGCACTTGTGTTGGTGCAGGAAACCACTTATTTGTATTAGTGTGGAAAAAACACTTTTCGCACTTGTGTTAGTGTTGAAAAACCACTTTTCGCACTTGTGTTAGTGTTGAAAAACCACCCCTCGCACTTGTGTTGGTGCAGGAAACCACTTTTGCACTTGTATTAGTGTGGAAAAAACACTTTTCGCACTTGTGTTAGTGTTGAAAAACCACTTTTCGCACTTGTGTTAGTGTTGAAAAACCACTTTTCGCACTTGTGTTGGTGCAGGAAACCACTTGTGCACTTGTATTAGTGTGGAAAAAACACTTTTTGCACTTGTGATAGTGTTGAAAAACCACTTTTCGCACTTGTGTTAGTGTTGAAAAACCACTTTTCGCACTTGTTTTGGTGCAGGAAACCACTTTTGCACTTGTATTAGTGTGGAAAAACCACTTTTTGCACTTGTGTTAGTGTTGAAAAACCACTTTTCTCACTTGTGTTAGTGTTGACAAACCACTTTTCGCACTTGTGTTGGTGCAGGAAACCACTTTTGCACTTGTATTAGTGTGGAAAAAACACTTTTTGCACTTGTGATAGTGTTGAAAAACTACTTTTCGCACTTGTGTTAGTGTTGAAAAACCACTTTTCGCACTTGTGTTGGTGCAGGAAACCACTTTTGCACTTGTATTAGTGTGGAAAAACCTCTTTTCGCACTTGTGTTAGTGTTGAAAAACCACTTTTCACACTTGTGTTAGTGTTGAAAAACCACTTTTCGCACTTGTGTTGGTGCAGGAAACCACTTTTGCACTTGTATTAGTGTGGAAAAAACACTTTTTGCACTTGTGATAGTGTTGAAAAACCACTTTTCGCACTTGTGTTAGTGTTGAAAAACCACTTTTCGCACTTGTGTTGGTGCAGGAAACCACTTTTGCACTTGTATTAGTGTGGAAAAAACACTTTTTGCACTTGTGATAGTGTTGAAAAACCACTTTTAGCACTTGTGTTAGTGTTGAAAAACCACTTTTCGCACTTGTGTTGGTGCAGGAACCCACTTTTGCACTTGTATTAGTGTGGAAAAACCACTTTTCGCACTTGTGTTAGTGTTGAAAAACCACTTTTCGCACTTGTGTTAGTGTTGAAAAACCACTTTTCGCACTTGTGTTGGTGCAGGAAACTACTTTTGCACTTGTATTAGTGTGGAAAAAACACTTTTTGCACTTGTGATAGTGTTGAAAAACCACTTTTCGCACTTGTGTTAGTGTTGAAAAACCACTTTTTGCACTTGTGTTGGTGCAGGAAACCACTTTTGCACTTGTATTAGTGTGGAAAAACCACTTTTCGCACTTGTGTTAGTGTTGAAAAACCACTTTTTGCACTTGTGTTAGTGTTGAAAAACCACTTTTCGCACTTGTGTTAGTGTTGAAAAACCACTTTTCGCACTTGTGTTAGTGTTGAAAAACCACTTTTTGCACTTGTGTTAGTGTTGAAAAACCACTTTTCGCACTTGTGTTAGTGTTGAAAAACCACTTTTCGCACTTGTGTTAGTGTTGAAAAACCACTTTTCGCACTTGTGTTAGTGTTGAAAAACCACTTTTTGCACTTGTGTTAGTGTTGAAAAACCACTTTTCGCACTTGTGTTAGTGTTGAAAAACCACTTTTCGCACTTGTGTTGGTGCAGGAAACCACTTTTGCACTTGTATTAGTGTGGAAAAAACACTTTTCGCACTTGTGTTAGTGTTGAAAAACCACTTTTCGCACTTGTGTTCGTGTTGAAAAACAACTTTTCGCACTTGTGTTGGTGCAGGAAACCACTTTTGCACTTGTAGTAGTGTGGAAAAAACACTTTTCGCACTTGTGTTAGTGTTGAAAAACCACTTTTCGCACTTGTGTTAGTGTTGAAAAACCACTTTTCGCACTTGTGTTGGTGCAGGAAACCACTTTTGCACTTGTATTAGTATGGAAAAAAACACTTTTTGCACTTGTGATAGTGTTAAAAAACCACTTTTCGCACTTGTGTTAGTGTTGAAAAACCACTTTTCGCACTTGTGTTGGTGCAGGAAACCACTTTTGCACTTGTATTAGTGTGGAAAAACCACTTTTCGCACTTGTGTTAGTGTTGAAAAACGACTTTTCACACTTGTGTTAGTGTTGAAAAACCACTTTTAGCACTTGTGTTTGTGCAGGAAACCACTTTTGCACTTGTATTAGTGTGGAAAAACCACTTTTCGCACTTGTGTTAGTGTTGAAAAACCACTTTTCGCACTTGTGTTAGTGTTCAAAAACCACTTTTCGCACTTGTGTTAGTGAAGGAAACCACTTTTTGCACTTGTGTTAGTGTTGAAAATCCACTTTTCGCACTTGTGTTGGTGCAGGAAACCACTTTTGCACTTGTATTAGTGTGTAAAAAACACTTTTTGCACTTGTGATAGTGTTGAAAAACTACTTTTCGCACTTGTGTTAGTGTTGAAAAACCACTTTTCGCACTTGTGTTGGTGCAGGAAACCACATTTCGCACTTGTGTTCGTGCAATAAACCACTTTTGCACTTGTATTAGTGTGGAAAAAACACTTTTTGCACTTGTGATAGTGTTGAAAAACCACTTTTCGCACTTGTGTTAGTGTTGAAAAACCACTTTTCACACTTGTGTTAGTGTTGAAAAACCACTTTTCGCACTTGTGTTGGTGCAGGAAACCACTTTTGCACTTGTATTAGTGTGGAAAAACCTCTTTTCGCACTTGTGTTATTGTTGAAAAACCACTTTTCACACTTGTGTTAGTGTTGAAAAACCACTTTTCGCACTTGTGTTGGTGCAGGAAACCACTTTTGCACTTGTATTAGTGTGGAAAAAACACTTTTTGCACTTGTGATAGTGTTGAAAAACCACTTTTCGCACTCGTGTTAGTGTTGAAAAACCACTTTTCGCACTTGTGTTGGTGCAGGAAACCACTTTTGCACTTGTATTAGTGTGGAAAAAACACTTTTTGCACTTGTGATAGTGTTGAAAAACCACTTTTAGCACTTGTGTTAGTGTTGAAAAACCACTTTTCGCACTTGTGTTGGTGCAGGAACCCACTTTTGCACTTGTATTAGTGTGGAAAAACCACTTTTCGCACTTGTGTTAGTGTTGAAAAACCACTTTTCGCACTTGTGTTAGTGTTGAAAAACCACTTTTCGCACTTGTGTTGGTGCAGGAAACTACTTTTGCACTTGTATTGGTGTGGAAAAAACACTTTTTGCTCTTGTGATAGTGTTCAAAAACCACTTTTCGCACTTGTGTTAGTGTTGAAAAACCACTTTTTGCACTTGTGTTGGTGCAGGAAACAACTTTTGCACTTGTATTAGTGTGGAAAAACCACTTTTCGCACTTGTGTTAGTATTGAAAAACCACTTTTCGCACTTGTGTTAGTGTTGAAAAACCACTTTTCGCACTTGTGTTAGTGTTGAAAAACCACTTTTCGCACTTGTGTTAGTGTTGAAAAACCACTTTTTGCACTTGTGTTAGTGTTGAAAAACCACTTTTCGCACTTGTGTTAGTGTTGAAAAACCACTTTTCGCACTTGTGTTGGTGCAGGAAACCACTTTTGCACTTGTATTAGTGTGGAAAAAACACTTTTCGCACTTGTGTTAGTGTTGAAAAACCACTTTTCGCACTTGTGTTAGTGTTGAAAAACCACTTTTCGCACTTGTGTTGGTGCAGGAAACCACTTTTGCACTTGTAGTAGTGTGGAAAAAACACTTTTCGCACTTGTGTTAGTGTTGAAAAACCACTTTTCGCACTTGTGTTGGTGCAGGAAACCACTGTTGCACTTGTATTAGTATGGAAAAAAACACTTTTTGCACTTGTGATAGTGTTGAAAAACCACTTTTCGCACTTGTGTTAGTGTTGAAAAACCACTTTTTGCACTTGTGTTGGTGCAGGAAACCACTTTTGCACTTGTATTAGTGTGGAAAAACCACTTTTCGCACTTGTGTTAGTGTTGAAAAACCACTTTTTGCACTTGTGTTAGTGTTGAAAAACCACTTTTCGCACTTGTGTTAGTGTTGAAAAACCACTTTTCGCACTTGTGTTAGTGTTGAAAAACCACTTTTTGCACTTGTGTTAGTGTTGAAAAACCACTTTTCGCACTTGTGTTAGTGTTGAAAAACCACTTTTCGCACTTGTGTTGGTGCAGGAAACCACTTTTGCACTTGTATTAGTGTGGAAAAAACACTTTTCGCACTTGTGTTAGTGTTGAAAAACCACTTTTCGCACTTGTGTTAGTGTTGAAAAACAACTTTTCGCACTTGTGTTGGTGCAGGAAACCACTTTTGCACTTGTAGTAGTGTGGAAAAAACACTTTTCGCACTTGTGTTAGTGTTGAAAAACCACTTTTCGCACTTGTGTTAGTGTTGAAAAACCACTTTTCGCACTTGTGTTGGTGCAGGAAACCACTTTTGCACTTGTATTAGTATGGAAAAAAAACACTTTTTGCACTTTTGATAGTGTTAAAAAAACCACTTTTCGCACTTGTGTTAGTGTTGAAAAACCACTTTTCGCACTTGTGTTGGTGCAGGAAACCACTTTTGCACTTGTATTAGTGTGGAAAAACCACTTTTCGCACTTGTGTTAGTGTTGAAAAACGACTTTTCACACTTGTGTTAGTGTTGAAAAACCACTTTTAGCACTTGTGTTTGTGCAGGAAACCACTTTTGCACTTGTATTAGTGTGGAAAAACCACTTTTCGCACTTGTGTTAGT
>NW_027617647.1:0-105108 GCF_964187855.1 Myxine glutinosa | reverse complement strand
AACCACTTTTGCACGTGTATTAGTGTGGAAAAAACACTTTTCGCACTTGTGTTTGTGTTGAAAAACCACTTTTCACACTTGTGTTAGTGTTGAAAAACCACTTTTCGCACTTGTGTTGGTGCAGGAAACCACTTTTGCACTTGTATTAGTGTGGAAAAAACACTTTTTGCACTTGTGATAGTGTTGAAAAACCACTTTTTGCACTTGTGTTAGTGTTGAAAAACAACTTTTCGCACTTGTGTTAGTGTTGAAAAACCACTTTTCGCACTTGTGTTGGTGCATGAAACCACTTTTGCACTTGTATTAGTGTGGAAAAAACACTTTTTGCACTTGTGATTGTGTTGAAAAACCACTTTTCGCACTTGTGTTAGTGTTGAAAAACCACATTACGCACTTGTGTTGGTGCAGGAAACCACTTTTTGCACTTGTGTTAGTGTTGAAAAACCACTTTTCGCACTTGTGTTAGTGTTGAAAAACCACTTTTCGCACTTGTGTTGGTGCAGGAAACCACTTTTGCACTTGTATTAGTGTGGAAAAAACACTTTTTGCACTTGTGTTAGTGTTGAAAAACCACTTTTCGCACTTGTGTTAGTGTTGAAAAACCACTTTTTGCACTTGTGTTGGTGCAGGAAACCACTTTTGCACTTGTATTAGTGTGGAAAAAACACTTTTTGCACTTGTGATAGTGTTGAAAAACCACTTTTCGCACTTGTGTTAGTGTTGAAAAACCACTTTTCGCACTTGTGTTGGTGCAGAAAACCACTTTTGCACTTGTATTAGTGTGGAAAAAATACTTTTAGCACTTGTGTTAGTGTTGAAAAACCACTTTTTGCACTTGCGTTAGTGTTGAAAAACCACTTTTCGCACTTGTGTTGGTGCAGGAAACCACTTTTGCACTTGTATTAGTGTGGAAAAAGCACTTTTCGCACTTGTGTTAGTGTTGAAAAACCACTTTTCGCACTTGTGTTAGTGTTGAAAAACCACTTTTCGCACTTGTGTTAGTGTTGAAAAACCACTTTTCGCACTTGTGTTGGTGCAGGAAACCACTTTTGCACTTGTTTTAGTGTGGAAAAAACACTTGTTGCACTTGTGATAGTGTTGAAAAACAACTATTCGCACTTGTGTTAGTGTTGAAAAACCACTTTTCGCACTTGTGTTGGTGCAGGAAACCACTTTTGCACTTGTATTAGTGTGGAAAAAACACTTTTTGCACTTGTGATATTGTTGAAAAACCACTTTTCGCACTTTTGTTAGTGTTGAAAAACCACTTTTCGCACTTGTGTTAGTGTTGAAAAACCACTTTTCGCACTTGTGTTGGTGCAGGAAACCACTTTTGCACGTGTATTAGTGTGGAAAAAACACTTTTCGCACTTGTGATAGTGTTAAAAACCACTTTTCGCACTTGTGTTTGTGTTGAAAAACCACTTTTCGCACTTGTGTTAGTGATGAAAAACCACTTTTCGCACTTGTGTTGGTGCAGGAAACCATTTTTGCACTTGTATTAGTGTGGAAAAAACACTTTTTGCACCTGTGATAGTGTTGAAAAACCACTTTTCACACTTGTGTTAGTGTTGAAAAACCACTTTTCGCACTTGTGTCAGTGTTGAAAAACCACTTTTCGCACTTGTGTTGGTGCAGGAAACCACTTTTGCACGTGTATTAGTGTGGAAAAAACACTTTTCGCACTTGTGTTTGTGTTGAAAAACCACTTTTCACACTTGTGTTAGTGTTGAAAAACCACTTTTCGCACTTGTGTTGGTGCAGGAAACCACTTTTGCACTTGTATTAGTGTGGAAAAAACACTTTTTGCACTTGTGATAGTGTTGAAAAACCACTTTTCGCACCTGTGTTAGTGTTGAAAAACAACTTTTCGCACTTGTGTTAGTGTTGAAAAACCACTTTTCGCACTTGTGTTGGTGCAGGAAACCACTTTTGCACTTGTATTAGTGTGGAAAAAACACTTTTTGCACTTGTGATTGTGTTGAAAAACCACTTTTCGCACATGTGTTAGTGTTGAAAAACCACATTACGCACTTGTGTTGGTGCAGGAAACCACTTTTGCACTTGTATTAGTGTGGAAAAACACTTTTAGCACTTGTGTTTGTGTTGAAAAACCACTTTTCGCACTTGTGTTAGTGATGAAAAACAACTTTTCGCACTTGTGTTAGTGTTGAAAAACCACTTTTCGCACTTGTGTTGGTGCAGGAAACCACTTTTGCACTTGTATTAGTGTGGAAAAAACACTTTTTGCACTTGTGATAGTGTTGAAAAACCACTTTTCGCACTTGTGTTAGTGTTGAAAAACCACTTTTCGCACTTGTGTTGGTGCAGAAAACCACTTTTGCACTTGTATTAGTGTGGAAAAAACACTTTTAGCACTTGTGTTAGTGTTGAAAAACCACTTTTTGCACTTGCGTTAGTGTTGAAAAACCACTTTTCGCACTTGTGTTGGTGCAGGAAACCACTTTTGCACTTGTATTAGTGTGGAAAAAGCACTTTTCGCACTTGTGTTAGTGTTGAAAAACCACTTTTCGCACTTGTGTTAGTGTTGAAAAACCACTTTTCGCACTTGTGTTAGTGTTGAAAAACCACTTTTCGCACTTGTGTTGGTGCAGGAAACCACTTTTGCACTTGTTTTAGTGTGGAAAAAACACTTTTTGCACTTGTGATAGTGTTGAAAAACCACTATTCGCACTTGTGTTAGTGTTGAAAAACCACTTTTCGCACTTGTGTTGGTGCAGGAAACCACTTTTGCACTTGTATTAGTGTGGAAAAAACACTTTTTGCACTTGTGATATTGTTGAAAAACCACTTTTCGCACTTGTGTTAGTGTTGAAAAACCACTTTTCGCACTTGTGTTGGTGCAGGAAACCACTTTTGCACGTGTATTAGTGTGGAAAAAACACTTTTCGCACTTGTGATAGTGTTGAAAAACCACTTTTCGCACTTGTGTTTGTGTTGAAAAACCACTTTTCGCACTTGTGTTAGTGATGAAAAACCACTTTTCGCACTTGTGTTGGTGCAGGAAACCATTTTTGCACTTGTATTAGTGTGGAAAAAACACTTTTTGCACTTGTGATAGTGTTGAAAAACCACTTTTCACACTTGTGTTAGTGTTGAAAAACCACTTTTCGCACTTGTGTTAGTGTTGAAAAACCACTTTTCGCACTTGTGTTGGTGCAGGAAACCACTTTTGCACTTGTATTAGTGTGGAAAAAACACTTTTCGCACTTGTGTTTGTGTTGAAAAACCACTTTTCACACTTGTGTTAGTGTAGAAAAACCACTTTTCGCACTTGTGTTGGTGCAGGAAACCACTTTTGCACTTGTATTAGTGTGGAAAAAACACTTTTTGCACTTGTGATAGTGTTGAAAAACCACTTTTCGCACCTGTGTTAGTGTTGAAAAACCACTTTTCGCACTTGTGTTAGTGTTGAAAAACCACTTTTCGCACTTGTGTTGGTGCAGGAAACCACTTTTGCACTTGTATTAGTGTGGAAAAAACACTTTTTGCACTTGTGATAGTGTTGAAAAACCACTTTTCACACTTGTGTTAGTGTTGAAAAACCACTTTTCGCACTTGTGTTAGTGTTGAAAAACCACTTTTCGCACTTGTGTTGGTGCATGAAACCACTTTTGCACGTGTATTAGTGTGGAAAAAACACTTTTTGCACTTGTGATTGTGTTGAAAAACCACTTTTCGCACTTGTGTTAGTGTTGAAAAACCACATTACGCACTTGTGTTGGTGCAGGAAACCACTTTTTGCACTTGTGTTAGTGTTGAAAAACCACTTTTCGCACTTGTGTTAGTGTTGAAAAACCACTTTTCGCACTTGTGTTGGTGCAGGAAACCACTTTTGCACTTGTATTAGTGTGGAAAAAACACTTTTTGCACTTGTGTTAGTGTTGAAAAACCACTTTTCGCACTTGTGTTAGTGTTGAAAAACCACTTTTTGCACTTGTGTTGGTGCAGGAAACCACTTTTGCACTTGTATTAGTGTGGAAAAAACACTTTTTGCACTTGTGATAGTGTTGAAAAACCACTTTTCGCACTTGTGTTAGTGTTGAAAAACCACTTTTCGCACTTGTGTTGGTGCAGAAAACCACTTTTGCACTTGTATTAGTGTGGAAAAAACACTTTTAGCACTTGTGTTAGTGTTGAAAAACCACTTTTTGCACTTGCGTTAGTGTTGAAAAACCACTTTTCGCACTTGTGTTGGTGCAGGAAACCACTTTTGCACTTGTATTAGTGTGGAAAAAACACTTTTTGCACTTGTGATTGTGTTGAAAAACCACTTTTCGCACTTGTGTTAGTGTTGAAAAACCACATTACGCACTTGTGTTGGTGCAGGAAACCACTTTTTGCACTTGTGTTAGTGTTGAAAAACCACTTTTCGCACTTGTGTTAGTGTTGAAAAACCACTTTTCGCACTTGTGTTGGTGCAGGAAACCACTTTTGCACTTGTATTAGTGTGGAAAAAACACTTTTTGCACTTGTGTTAGTGTTGAAAAACCACTTTTCGCACTTGTGTTAGTGTTGAAAAACCACTTTTTGCACTTGTGTTGGTGCAGGAAACCACTTTTGCACTTGTATTAGTGTGGAAAAAACACTTTTTGCACTTGTGATAGTGTTGAAAAACCACTTTTCGCACTTGTGTTAGTGTTGAAAAACCACTTTTCGCACTTGTGTTGGTGCAGAAAACCACTTTTGCACTTGTATTAGTGTGGAAAAAACACTTTTAGCACTTGTGTTAGTGTTGAAAAACCACTTTTTGCACTTGCGTTAGTGTTGAAAAACCACTTTTCGCACTTGTGTTGGTGCAGGAAACCACTTTTGCACTTGTATTAGTGTGGAAAAAGCACTTTTCGCACTTGTGTTAGTGTTGAAAAACCACTTTTCGCACTTGTGTTAGTGTTGAAAAACCACTTTTCGCACTTGTGTTAGTGTTGAAAAACCACTTTTCGCACTTGTGTTGGTGCAGGAAACCACTTTTGCACTTGTTTTAGTGTGGAAAAAACACTTTTTGCACTTGTGATAGTGTTGAAAAACCACTATTCGCACTTGTGTTAGTGTTGAAAAACCACTTTTCGCACTTGTGTTGGTGCAGGAAACCACTTTTGCACTTGTATTAGTGTGGAAAAAACACTTTTTGCACTTGTGATATTGTTGAAAAACCACTTTTCGCACTTGTGTTAGTGTTGAAAAACCACTTTTCGCACTTGTGTTAGTGTTGAAAAACCACTTTTCGCACTTGTGTTGGTGCAGGAAACCACTTTTGCACGTGTATTAGTGTGGAAAAAACACTTTTCGCACTTGTGATAGTGTTGAAAAACCACTTTTCGCACTTGTGTTTGTGTTGAAAAACCACTTTTCGCACTTGTGTTAGTGATGAAAAACCACTTTTCGCACTTGTGTTGGTGCAGGAAACCATTTTTGCACTTGTATTAGTGTGGAAAAAACACTTTTTGCACTTGTGATAGTGTTGAAAAACCACTTTTCACACTTGTGTTAGTGTTGAAAAACCACTTTTCGCACTTGTGTTAGTGTTGAAAAACCACTTTTCGCACTTGTGTTGGTGCAGGAAACCACTTTTGCACGTGTATTAGTGTGGAAAAAACACTTTTCGCACTTGTGTTTGTGTTGAAAAACCACTTTTCACACTTGTGTTAGTGTTGAAAAACCACTTTTCGCACTTGTGTTGGTGCAGGAAACCACTTTTGCACTTGTATTAGTGTGGAAAAAACACTTTTTGCACTTGTGATAGTGTTGAAAAACCACTTTTCGCACCTGTGTTAGTGTTGAAAAACCACTTTTCGCACTTGTGTTAGTGTTGAAAAACCACTTTTCGCACTTGTGTTGGTGCAGGAAACCACTTTTGCACTTGTATTAGTGTGGAAAAAACACTTTTTGCACTTGTGATTGTGTTGAAAAACCACTTTTCGCACATGCGTTAGTGTTGAAAAACCACATTACGCACTTGCGTTGGTGCAGGAAACCACTTTTGCACTTGTATTAGTGTGGAAAAAACACTTTTCGCACTTGTGTTTGTGTTGAAAAACCACTTTTCGCACTTGTGTTAGTGATGAAAAACCACTTTTCGCACTTGTGTTGGTGCAGGAAACCATTTTTGCACTTGTATTAGTGTGGAAAAAACACTTTTTGCACTTGTGATAGTGTTGAAAAACCACTTTTCGCACTTGTGTTAGTGTTGAAAAACCACTTTTCGCACTTGTGTTAGTGTTGAAAAACCACTTTTCGCACTTGTGTTGGTGCAGGAAACCACTTTTGCACTTGTATTAGTGTGGAAAAAACACTTTTTGCACTTGTGATAGTGTTGAAAAACCACTTTTCGCACATGTGTTAGTGTTGAAAAACCACTTTTCGCACTTGTGTTAGTGTTGAAAAACCACTTTTCGCACTTGTGTTGGTGCAGGAAACCACTTTTGCACATGTATTAGTGTGGAAAAAACACTTTTTGCACTTGTGATAGTGTTGAAAAACCACTTTTCGCACTTGTGTTAGTGTTGAAAAACCACTTTACGCACTTGTGTTGGTGCAGGAAACCACTTTTGCACTTGTATTAGTGTGGAAAAAACACTTTTCGCACTTGTGTTTGTGTTGAAAAACCACTTTTCGCACTTGTGTTAGTGTTGAAAAACCACTTTCCGCACTTGTGTTGGTGCAGGAAACCACTTTTGCACTTGTACTAGTGTGGGAAAAACACTTTTTGCACTTGTGATAGTGTTGAAAAACCACTTTTCGCACTTGTGTTAGTGTTGAAAAACCACTTTTCGCACTTGTGTTAGTGTTGAAAAACCACTTTTCGCACTTGTGTTGGTGCAGGAAACCACTTTTGCACTTGTATTAGTGTGGAAAAAACACTTTTTGCACTTGTGATAGTGTTGAAAAACCATTTTTCGCACATGTGTTAGTGTTGAAAAACCACTTTTCGCACTTGTGTTAGTGTTGAAAAACCACTTTTCGCACTTGTGTTGGTGCAGGAAACCACTTTTGCACTTGTATTAGTGTGGAAAAAACACTTTTTGCACATGTGTTAGTGTTGAAAAACCACTTTTCGCACTTGTGTTGGTGCAGGAAACCACTTTTGCACTTGTATTGGTGTGGAAAAAACACTTTTTGCACTTGTGATTGTGTTGAAAAACCACTTTTCGCACTTATGTTAGTGTTGAAAAACCACATTACGCACTTGTATGCGCTTGGAGGTATGCGCTCTACCGAGTGCCGCTCTAGTTTTATTTTACCTGGTTTTATGTGTCATTGTGGTGTCTGAAGGAAAGAAAAGATTTGTTGAAATGGAGAATGTGTTCATGTTTTCCGGTTTAGCACAACTGTATTAAGCTGTGGATGAAAGAAAACTGTTCTTTTTCAGGGAATCAAAGATGATTCCATCATCATCAATCAAAGACGTTGATCTGAACTCCTCACCTCCACACGATTCACCAAAGAAGGAGAAAAACACCCCGTAAAAGCGTGTGAAGTAAATAATTTCATTCACCCCCATCTGCACTTTTGAAAACTTGATTTTGGATATATCTACCTCAGGGAATGTACAATAAATTGACTTTTCAATCTTTTTCAACTTAGACACATGTTCGGAAGAGACAACAACAAGGAGCGTTGTGCGGATGTTTCACATTCCATGTGAGTAAGAGAATCACCTTTCAGGACGTCATGACATTCATTGTGCTCGCAATAGAAATGGTATTTCTTTGAGGAAACTAATGTGAATCTTGTCGTGTTTCGATCACATTTTGATCCATAATTATTTTCTATATTATCGATTGGAGGTTTCACGGCTGTGGTATTTCTATGACGTGCCTCCATGGAGTTGTTTACCTGGGGTGGGAATCTTGATCCAGATATAAAGGGTCATGCGGGTGTTTTGTATGAAGAGCGAGTTTATCATATGTATAATATATATATTGTTGCGAATATGGAATTTGGCCTCCATATCCGCTTGTAAATATTCCCCTATTTTCTCCAATACTCCCCAACTTTCCCCAATCCCCCATTCCCTAGTCCCATTGCATGTAAACAACAATCAGTAGAGCCGACCTTCCCCTTATTCCCCCATTAAATGTCGTGCCCAGGTCCACCGCACCACACGTAGACAACTTTCGGACATCTTCCTAGCTATTCTTATTCTATGTCAGTTAAGGCCTCGTCTCCATTAATTATGACTCTTCGTTGCACCAGAATGTGATTATATGGCATCAGTAGTGAGTTTAGGACCTTTCCCATACCTCCTCCCATCTTCTTCCCCAAACAACAACAATAACAACAACTACAACAACAATTACAACTACAACTACGACTACAACAACAGAGGGGCGGGGAGTGTGCGTCCTCACACCGGCTCGGTTACCCGCCATGACCATGCGCTCCACGGCGTTACCCCGAAGGGGCTGGCTGTCAGCTCCTCGTCAGGGGCGGAGCCAGTAACCCCCCCACGCACCCAATGAGAAGCAACGTGCCGATTCCATCTGGGGCGGAGCTAACGAGCCGAGGGCGTGTCACTCCCCACCGGATATACGCGGCCCCGCGCCGGACGTGACGACAGATGCGCCTCAGCTTGGAGAGAGAAGCCACCGCCACCCCCAGCGCGACGATACCTCCCCGCATCTTTGGACCGGACCGGACCGTACTGTACCCTGCCCCGAGCCCAGGAGGACCTGGAGCCATCGATACCCGCTTTCCTGTCATCAACCCCCGTGTGAGTCAGCCGTTGTCCCGTTTGTCTGTCGTCTGTCCGGGGTTAATATAAGAGTGTGTCTAAGTGCCTGTCTTTCTGTGATTATACCTCTAGCCCCTGTAATCTGACCTTTCCGTACGAATATAATCTCCTCCGGAGGTCTTGAGAATTGAAACATTGGTGTCGTATTGTGTTATTGTAATCCAGCCGGGTGTCTTCTTTTTCTTATTGAGCCAGCATCGCGCGACTAGTCAACGTTCGGGCACAATCGGGTAACTTGTGCAGACGTGGTCATACCATAAAACCGCTCGGTAAATAACATCCAAGCCACGTCTGTAACAATTGGTGTCGGGAGTGAGATTCGAGGCCCGACCAAATTTTGAAAAAAAAAAAAACGAATAGAGGAAAAAAAAAAAAATTTGGTCAAAATTTGGAGCGGCCGAAATTTGTTTTGTTTTACAAAACCCGAATTTTGAAAGTCGCGCTATGGCGGATCAAGACGGCTGGGGTCCGGTAGGGGAGAGTGAAGCAGGGTCGGTCCAGGACCAAAGTGAGACACGTGAGGAGAGCGAAACAGCGGGGGTAGCAGACGCGCGAAATGGCGCCTCGCTGGTCACCGCACCGGCGACCGTGACAGCGCCCCTGGTGGATTTGGACTTGTTTTTTTTGCAAATGAAGGCCCTTATGGCCCAGAATAATGAAGAAATGGCAAACAGAATGGGGAACCGGATGGATGCTCAGGGTGAGCAATTGGGAGACCAAATTAGAGGTTTGAAAAGCAGTATGGGACAAATGGGAAACGAAATGGGGGTAATGAGGGACGAAGCGAGGGGTACCAGTGAGGGATTAGACAATAATTTTAAGGGATTAGACATGAAATTTGGGAAATTAGACGATAGATTAGGGGAAATACAGGAGGGGTTAACGGGGGTAGAAAACAGAATGGCCGCTCAAGAGAATTAAATGGAAGGGATGCAAAAAGGGTTAGAGGGGTTAGAAAACACCATGGAAGGCAAATTGAGGGACATGAGGGACCAAGCGGAAAGGGAAGTTAACCAAATGGGGCAGCAGATAGAGGGGGTCAGAATGGGGGTAGAAACCAAACTGGATGCTCACAGGGAGGAAATGGAGCAGATGAGGGTGGCATCTGGGCAGGAGATGCAAGTGATGGGAGAGGAGATCAGAAGAGGAGTGAGTGAGGAGGTCGGAGGAGTGCGCGAGGAGGTGAGGCACTGTAAGGAGCGCATGGAGAAAGAGGTGAGAAAGGGGACTGTAAAATTGCAAGGTGGTATAGAGGAGTTGACGCTGGGAGTAGAACAACTGACAGTGGGACAAAAGGAGTTGGGGGACCAGGTAAAGAAGAACACAGCGGTAATAGAGGGTTTAAAATCGACACAGAAGGAGATGAAAAAGGACGTAGGGGTAATTAAAAAAGAGTGTCAGATGGTACGTGAGGGACTGACAACGAGGCTGGACGAGGTGATAGAGGTTATGGAGACGACGGACCGGCAGGTGAGGACGCACATGGAAACGGTCAAGGTAGCCTTAGAGGATGAGCTTGAGGAGACGTACCGGGACATAAAAGAGGTGAAGCAGAAATTAGAAGAAGTGGAAGAAGGGGTGAGCGAAATTAAGAAGCGACGGAGAGAGGATAACAAAGAGATAAAGGAGGAAGTAAAAGAATTGGTCCAAAGTCTGTGTTTGGATCGTGATGATGTGCTCATTAACCGGATGAGGGATTCGCAGGTGATGGAGGAGAAGCGAAGAGGAAGAGGACCCGGTGTAAGTGGTGACCAATATGGTCGTGCGTATGATGCGCCAGGGGATTTAAGAAGCTTGGGGATTGGTTTGGATCCGGGTGTTCGTGAAAGGCCGTTGGTGAGGTGTGTGACAGGTCTGGTGTGCGAAAGAGGAGGTGTGCGAGAAAGTCCGACTCTGGGGTGTGTGAGGAAAAAGTGTGTGCCAAGGAGTGAGGGTGCTGGCGAGAGTGAGTCGGTCGTGGCGCGTGTGCGAGGGGGCACATGGAAGCGCGGGGTGGTGAGTGTTACAGAGGGTGTGACGGGAGAGTGTGCGCAAGAGTGTGCGCGAGAAAGGTGTGTGACGGACAGGTGCATGAGGGAAGAGTGCGCTGTCAGAAGTAAGGAAGAGTGTCCACCTGTGGTGAGTGTTACAGAGGGCGTAACGGGAGAGTGTGCGCGAGAAAGGTGTGTAACGGACAGGTGCATGAGGAAAGAGTGCGCTGTCAAGAGTAAGGGTGAGTGCGCTGTCAAGAATGGAGGTGAGAGTAGTGAGAGTGACAAGGAGAGTGAGCTGGTTGTGACAGGTGAGCGAGGATGTACACCTGGGATGGAAGGATGCACACCTGGAATGGTAGAGCGTGAGTGGGAATGCACGCTGGAGTTGGTGGTGCGGCACGTGATTGGGTGTGCGAATGAGGGCACACCTGTGATTGTCACAGAGGAGGTGACCGCGGAGGGGGCGCGAAGAGGTGTATTGGTGAGGTGTGCGACCAACGAATGTGTGCCAAAGTGTTCGGTGGTCAGGTGTGTGACCAAGGCTGTGAGTGGAATGAGTGTACCTGGGTGTGTAAGGAAAGGTACGAGGAGCATGGGCACGGCTGGATGTGTGAGCAAGGAACGGGCTGCGGGGTGTAAGCGTCCAGGTGAAGCATCGACGTTAGACTGGGTAGAGTTTAGAACGACTTATAGCCGAATCGGGCCCTCGGTGCGTGCTGGGCCTCGCTTTGAACGGCCGCGTCCGTGCTCCACTAGGCGGAGCGGGCAGCCCGATAGGAAGGGTCGTTATGGCGACCACGTTTTGTTGAGACGTGCCGGCAGGTCGAGATCGGGACATTGGATGGCTCCACGCCGAGGTGACGCGTGGGATCTCGGCCCGGGTAAGCCCCCGTCCCTGCACCGAGTGCCGGACGCATCCAGCCGCTGGCACAAAACAACCAGCATCCATTGCTTGGCTTTACGAAGCCGGGCTTTGGACAGGGATTGGCGCACCGAGAGGTATTAGTGAGTCGACTGGGTGATGAGGTTAGTGTTTTGGACCCAAAATTAGAGAAAAACAAAATTTGATGATTGGCAAGGGATTGGCAGTAGTGATTGGCAGATGATGGGCAGTGATTGGCAAATTTTTAATTTGTTGAAATTTGATGTGCAAAATTGGTAGTGAGAGACCCCCGATGTGGTGGGATGGCATCCCTGCCACCCTTCCCATGGGGGGCAAAGGAGCAATAGCTTATGGGGTGTATGGCAGTGAAAACTAGCCCGGGTGGGTTAGGATATTGTGTGTAGGGATCTAGAGAAGATGACCTTAGGTAACGTTAAGGTTAGTTAGTGACTGATACCTGTAGTGGGGACGCAGGTAGATTAGTGTGGATGATAATGACGTGGGAGCGCAATAGTTTAAAGGGACGACTGGGAAGCGCAAGTTTCAGAAGGGAGTAGTTAGCTGAGATGATGCCGTGTGTGTGAGGATGGAACAGGTGTGATTGCACAGGTGTGCAATTGGACAGGTGTGTGGAGCAGTGTATGAGTCGTGAGTGTGTGGATCAGCGCGAATGCGCTTGGGGAGAGAAGGGTGCAGGTGGCACCAAGTGTGAGAGCACAGGTGTGCAAGTACAGGTGTGTGGAGAGAGTTGGAGTAAGTGGTACGGAGTGGTGTGCATGGTGCGAAGGTGTGGATGGGGGAAGAGTGGACCCCTTTCACGAGTACCCGGGGCGGGTAGTGTAAGTGTTAGGTAGAGGGTATAGGTAAATTGTGGTTAGATATTGGCATCTGTGGTGCGGTTGCAGAATGGTGTTGTGGATGGGTGCATTAGTGTTGTGGAAATGGCTGGGCGTGTAGCCGGTTAGTGTGTGTAGTTGGTTGGGCACTCCACCACTGTGAGGATGTCGGCCAGGTGAGGCCGCAGGTGGGCTCTGGGAGCCGGTAGAGTTGTGGATGGGGCCCGAGGATCCGGAGGACGGACCCGGGTAGCCCAGTGCCAGAGAGGGCACCGAGTGGGGAGAGTGCGAGAGGGCCTTCCCCAGGTAGTTAGGTTAGGGTAAGGAGCAGGTAAGCTCGGAGGCAACTGCAGTGGTGGAGGTGTGCAGGTGGGTAGACCCGCTGGGAGAGGTACACGCCACAGCCCAGAAGTTGTGCGAGGGCACCGGGAGATGAATCGGGGGAGTGAGACCCCAAATTGAAAAGCACCACAGTTTGGCCAATGGGAATTGGTTTTTAGAACCCATAGTGTAAGAGGGCCAATGGTTTGGCCGGAGAAAGACCCCGGGTAGTGTAAAGTTGTTAAAGTCATTTCGGAGATAGTTAGGATTGATGAACCTGTCGCACCATACGCAGCCACTTACCTGTGGTGATGATGATGACTCCACACCTGTGTGTTCTTTGTTTTGTTGCAGGAAATGAGATTGCTGTGTGGATTTGTGAGACGCATCACGACGTGGATGAGACATTGGGGTGATTCCATCTCTCCCTCCCTAGGAGGGACTGATGATGAATTGGTAATGGCAAATTTTGATGTGCAATTGGTAATGGCAAATTTTGATGTGCAGTTGGTAATGGCAAATGTTGATGAGAGTTGAAAATGGCAAATTTGATTGGTTAGGAGGGAGAGAAGATGAATTTGGTTTATGGGAGGAACGGGGAAGACAGTAGGGATGTTTGTTGATTTGTAAAGTAGATGTTTATGGGTAGTGTTGTGTTTTGTGGATACAGTAAGGGGTAAGGGAGGGGCCATGTAGGTTACCTGGTGGGGGGGGGGGCGTACGATAGGAACGTACCTGTCTCACCTGGTTCCCATGTGCCCCCAGTGTGCATCACCTTACATTGCGTGCACTTTTGCGCCCTTACCACCTTACTCACTTGTCTGCTTCTTTTGTCTCCCACCTCCGAGGATCTAGCTTTGGGGTAGAGAGAGAGGAGAGAGAGGTGCTGGCTACGCAGTTGTGGGCCTGCACTTTCGCTGTTCGCTGCCTGGATCGGTACACCATATGGACCGCAATGTTTGTGGCCACCCACAATGGACCGCAGTTCGTTTGCGGCCAAGCACCACCCGGGGATGGACCTATGGGTCAACGTGGCACCTATGCCATAAAGGTGAACCACTGTTAATTAACACCACTGAAGGCCACACGAAGAGCAAGAGACACCTGCAGGGTTAGGGGTTGTCGAATTTATTTTTATTCCAATGAACAATGGTGACTGCACCGATTGGTGGTGGGGTGGTGCTGTTGATGCTCGGGAAGGGTGCTCTGCACGTTATTAAAGGCCGTCGGCCACAGAGCACTCGTGGGTTGTTGTATCGATGTTGGCAAGCGCGCTCTCTCTATGCATAACATCTGCATGTGTTCCTCCAAAAACAGGTCCTGGATCGTAGTGTAAATAGCAGCGTAGTCTTGTAAATAATGCTCCCTACCGGCTGTATGTTTAGTTTGAGGATTCTTTCCGGATTCGGTTATCCTGTGGGTGCGTTTCTGTGAGGAGAAGGGTGCAACGTCGCAGGGGGACATATTTACTCATTTGTGAATATCTGTAAAACTGTCGCACTCAGGGTAGAGTTAATAGTAGAGGGAACTACATTGCGTGCCACACTAAAGTAGGTAAAAATTTATCGGGTCGGGACGCCCCGAGGGTAGAGAAGGGTGCAATGTTGCGAATATGGAATTTGGCCTCCATATCCGCTTGTAAATATTCCCCTATTTTCTCCAATACTCCCCAACTTTCCCCAATCCCCCATTCCCTAGTCCCATTGCATGTAAACAACAATCAGTAGAGCCGACCTTCCCCTTATTCCCCCATTAAATGTCGTGCCCAGGTCCACCGCACCACACGTAGACAACTTTCGGACATCTTCCTAGCTATTCTTATTCTATGTCAGTTAAGGCCTCGTCTCCATTAATTATGACTCTTCGTTGCACCAGAATGTGATTATATGGCATCAGTAGTGAGTTTAGGACCTTTCCCATACCTCCTCCCATCTTCTTCCCCAAACAACAACAATAACAACAACTACAACAACAATTACAACTACAACTACGACTACAACAACAGAGGGGCGGGGAGTGTGCGTCCTCACACCGGCTCGGTTACCCGCCATGACCATGCGCTCCACGGCGTTACCCCGAAGGGGCTGGCTGTCAGCTCCTCGTCAGGGGCGGAGCCAGTAACCCCCCCACGCACCCAATGAGAAGCAACGTGCCGATTCCATCTGGGGCGGAGCTAACGAGCCGAGGGCGTGTCACTCCCCGCCGGATATACGCGGCCCCGCGCCGGACGTGACGACAGATGCGCCTCAGCTTGGAGAGAGAAGCCACCGCCACCCCCAGCGCGACGATACCTCCCCGCATCTTTGGACCGGACCGGACCGTACTGTACCCTGCCCCGAGCCCAGGAGGACCTGGAGCCATCGATACCCGCTTTCCTGTCATCAACCCCCGTGTGAGTCAGCCGTTGTCCCGTTTGTCTGTCGTCTGTCCGGGGTTAATATAAGAGTGTGTCTAAGTGCCTGTCTTTCTGTGATTATACCTCTAGCCCCTGTAATCTGACCTTTCCGTACGAATATAATCTCCTCCGGAGGTCTTGAGAATTGAAACATTGGTGTCGTATTGTGTTATTGTAATCCAGCCGGGTGTCTTCTTTTTCTTATTGAGCCAGCATCGCGCGACTAGTCAACGTTCGGGCACAATCGGGTAACTTGTGCAGACGTGGTCATACCATAAAACCGCTCGGTAAATAACATCCAAGCCACGTCTGTAACAATATACATCAGGAATACATCAGGAAGAAGATAATTGTTCTTTGGTCATTTATTGTTACATATCTTTTCTACCTGTCCCAGCTTGTATAATAATCATAAAAGTAGGACCGTGGGTCCTGAAGCTCACCTGGATCACGAGCTACAATCACTCAAACCCCCCACAGACCATCTCAGACAATGATGTTTTTAATGTCGTGAACAAACCGTGAACAAACCGTGAGCCGGGAAACAATATCTCTCCGTTCTCAGGACCGAACTCTCTTATCTGTCTCCCTCTTCCAAATCCTGGTGGCGTCTGGTCAAATCTGTTTCTGGTGTTTGTTCCCCCTCCATCCCCTCCCTCACCTCAAATGTCCACACGGCTGACTCCGCACGTGAAAAAGCTGAATGCCTCAACTCTGTGTTTGCCTCTAAATCTTGTGTTCCAAACCCCTCCAAACCCCATGTGTTCCAAACCAGTGCAGGAAACCACTTTTGCACTTGTATTAGTGTGGAAAAAACACTTTTTGCACTTGTGATAGTGTTGAAAAACCACTTTTCGCACTTGTGTTAGTGTTGAAATACCACTTTTCGCACTTGTGATAGTGTTGAAAAACCACTATTCGCACTTGTGTTAGTGTTGAAAAACCACTTTTCGCACTTGTGTTGGTGCAGGAAACCACTTTTGCACTTGTATTAGTGTGGAAAAAACACTTTTTGCACTTGTGATATTGTTGAAAAACCACTTTTCGCACTTGTGTTGGTGCAGGAAACCACTTTTGCACTTGTATTAGTGTGGAAAAAACACTTTTCGCACATGTGTTAGTGTTGAAAAACCACTTTTCGCACTTGTGTTAGTGTTGAAAAACCACTTTTCGCACTTGTGTTGGTGCAGGAAACCACTTTTGCACTTGTATTAGTGTGGAAAAAACACTTTTTGCACATGTGTTAGTGTTGAAAAACCACTTTTCGCACTTGTGTTGGTGCAGGAAACCACTTTTGCACTTGTATTGGTGTGGAAAAAACACTTTTTGCACTTGTGATTGTGTTGAAAAACCACTTTTCGCACTTATGTTAGTGTTGAAAAACCACATTACGCACTTGTATGCGCTTGGAGGTATGCGCTCTACCGAGTGCCGCTCTAGTTTTATTTTACCTGGTTTTATGTGTCATTGTGGTGTCTGAAGGAAAGAAAAGATTTGTTGAAATGGAGAATGTGTTCATGTTTTCCGGTTTAGCACAACTGTATTAAGCTGTGGATGAAAGAAAACTGTTCTTTTTCAGGGAATCAAAGATGATTCCATCATCATCAATCAAAGACGTTGATCTGAACTCCTCACCTCCACACGATTCACCAAAGAAGGAGAAAAACACCCCGTAAAAGCGTGTGAAGTAAATAATTTCATTCACCCCCATCTGCACTTTTGAAAACTTGATTTTGGATATATCTACCTCAGGGAATGTACAATAAATTGACTTTTCAATCTTTTTCAACTTAGACACATGTTCGGAAGAGACAACAACAAGGAGCGTTGTGCGGATGTTTCACATTCCATGTGAGTAAGAGAATCACCTTTCAGGACGTCATGACATTCATTGTGCTCGCAATAGAAATGGTATTTCTTTGAGGAAACTAATGTGAATCTTGTCGTGTTTCGATCACATTTTGATCCATAATTATTTTCTATATTATCGATTGGAGGTTTCACGGCTGTGGTATTTCTATGACGTGCCTCCATGGAGTTGTTTACCTGGGGTGGGAATCTTGATCCAGATATAAAGGGTCATGCGGGTGTTTTGTATGAAGAGCGAGTTTATCATATGTATAATATATATATACATCAGGAATACATCAGGAAGAAGATAATTGTTCTTTGGTCATTTATTGTTACATATCTTTTCTACCTGTCCCAGCTTGTATAATAATCATAAAAGTAGGACCGTGGGTCCTGAAGCTCACCTGGATCACGAGCTACAATCACTCAAACCCCCCACAGACCCTCTCAGACAATGATGTTTTTAATGTCGTGAACAAACCGTGAACAAACCGTGAGCCGGGAAACAATATCTCTCCGTTCTCAGGACCGAACTCTCTTATCTGTCTCCCTCTTCCAAATCCTGGTGGCGTCTGGTCAAATCTGTTTCTGGTGTTTGTTCCCCCTCCATCCCCTCCCTCACCTCAAATGTCCACACGGCTGACTCCGCACGTGAAAAAGCTGAATGCCTCAACTCTGTGTTTGCCTCTAAATCTTGTGTTCCAAACCCCTCCAAACCCCATGTGTTCCAAACCAGTGCAGGAAACCACTTTTGCACTTGTATTAGTGTGGAAAAAACACTTTTTGCACTTGTGATAGTGTTGAAAAACCACTTTTCGCACTTGTGTTAGTGTTGAAATACCACTTTTCGCACTTGTGATAGTGTTGAAAAACCACTATTCGCACTTGTGTTAGTGTTGAAAAACCACTTTTCGCACTTGTGTTGGTGCAGGAAACCACTTTTGCACTTGTATTAGTGTGGAAAAAACACTTTTTGCACTTGTGATATTGTTGAAAAACCACTTTTCGCACTTGTGTTAGTGTTGAAAAACCACTTTTCGCACTTGTGTTAGTGTTGAAAAACCACTTTTCGCACTTGTGTTGGTGCAGGAAATCACTTTTGCACATGTATTAGTGTGGAAAAAACACTTTTCGCACTTGTGATAGTGTTGAAAAACCACTTTTCGCACTTGTGTTTGTGTTGAAAAACCACTTTTTGCACTTGTGTTAGTGATGAAAAACCACTTTTCGCACTTGTGTTGGTGCAGGAAACCATTTTTGCACTTGTATTAGTGTGGAAAAAACACTTTTTGCACTTGTGATAGTGTTGAAAAACCACTTTTCACACTTGTGTTAGTGTTGAAAAACCACTTTTCGCACTTGTGTTGGTGCAGGAAACCACTTTTGCACTTGTATTAGTGTGGAAAAACACTTTTCGCACTTGTGTTTGGGTTGAAAAACCACTTTTCGCACTTGTGTTAGTGTTGAAAAACCACTTTTCGCACTTGTGTTGGTGCAGGAAACCACTTTTGCACTTGTATTAGTGTGGAAAAAACACTTTTTGCATTTGTGATAGTGTTGAAAAACCACTTTTCGCACTTGTGTTAGTGTTGAAAAACCACTTTTCGCACTTGTGTTGGTGCAAGAAACCACTTTTGCACTTGTATTAGTGTGGAAAAAACACTTTTTGCACTTGTGATAGTGTTGAAAAACCACTTTTCGCACTTCTGTTAGTGTTGAAAAACGACTTTCCGCACTTGTGTTAGTGTTAACCACTTTTCGCACTTGTGTTGGTGCAGGAAACCACTTTTGCACTTGTATTAGTGTGAAAAAAACACTTTTTGCACTTGTGATAGTGTTGAAAAACCACTTTTCGCACTTGTGTTAGTGTTGAAAAAACACTTTTCGCACTTGTGTTGGTGCAGGAAACCACTTTTGCACTTGTATTAGTGTGGAAAAAACACTTTTTGCACTTGTGATAGTGTTGAAAAACCACTTTTCGCACTTGTGATAGTGTTGAAAAACCACTATTCGCACTTGTGTTAGTGTTGAAAAACGACTTTTCGCACTTGTGTTGGTGCAGGAAACCACTTTTGCACTTGTATTAGTGTTGAAAAAACACTTTTTGCACTTGTGATAGTGTTGAAAAACCACTTTTCGCACTTGTGTTAGTGTTGAAAAACCACTTTTTGCACTTGTATTGGTGCAGGAAACCACTTTTGCACTTGTATTAGTGTGGAAAAAACACTTTTTGCACTTGTGATAGTGTTGAAAAACCACTTTTCGCACTTGTGTTAGTGTTGAAAAACCACTTTTCGCACTTGTGTTGGTGCAGAAAACCACTTTTGCACTTGTATTAGTGTGGAAAAAACACTTTTAGCACTTGTGTTAGTGTTGAAAAACCACTTTTTGCACTTGCGTTAGTGTTGAAAAACCACTTTTCACACTTGTGTTGGTGCAGGAAACCACTTTTGCACTTGTATTAGTGTGGAAAAAGCACTTTTCGCACTTGTGTTAGTGTTGAAAAACCACTTTTCGCACTTGTGTTAGTGTTGAAAAACCACTTTTCGCACTTGTGTTAGTGTTGAAAAACCACTTTTCGCACTTGTGTTGGTGCAGGAAACCACTTTTGCACTTGTTTTAGTGTGGAAAAAACACTTTTTGCACTTGTGATAGTGTTGAAAAACCACTATTCGCACTTGTGTTAGTGTTGAAAAACCACTTTTCACACTTGTGTTGGTGCAGGAAACCACTTTTGCACTTGTATTAGTGTGGAAAAAACACTTTTTGCACTTGTGATATTGTTGAAAAACCACTTTTCGCACTTGTGTTAGTGTTGAAAAACCACTTTTCGCACTTGTGTTAGTGTTGAAAAACCACTTTTCGCACTTGTGTTGGTGCAGGAAACCACTTTTGCACGTGTATTAGTGTGGAAAAAACACTTTTCGCACTTGTGATAGTGTTGAAAAACCACTTTTCGCACTTGTGTTTGTGTTGAAAAACCACTTTTCGCACTTGTGTTAGTGATGAAAAACCACTTTTCGCACTTGTGTTGGTGCAGGAAACCACTTTTTGCACTTGTGATAGTGTTGAAAAACCACTTTTCACACTTGTGTTAGTGTTGAAAAACCACTTTTCGCACTTGTGTCAGTGTTGAAAAACCACTTTTCGCACTTGTGTTGGTGCAGGAAACCACTTTTGCACGTGTATTAGTGTGGAAAAAACACTTTTCGCACTTGTGTTTGTGTTGAAAAACCACTTTTCACACTTGTGTTAGTGTTGAAAAACCACTTTTCGCACTTGTGTTGGTGCAGGAAACCACTTTTGCACTTGTATTAGTGTGGAAAAAACACTTTTTGCACTTGTGATAGTGTTGAAAAACCACTTTTCGCACCTGTGTTAGTGTTGAAAAACAACTTTTCGCACTTGTGTTAGTGTTGAAAAACCACTTTTCGCACTTGTGTTGGTGCAGGAAACCACTTTTGCACTTGTATTAGTGTGGAAAAAACACTTTTTGCACTTGTGATTGTGTTGAAAAACCACTTTTCGCACATGTGTTAGTGTTGAAAAACCACATTACGCACTTGTGTTGGTGCAGGAAACCACTTTTGCACTTGTATTAGTGTGGAAAAAACACTTTTCGCACTTGTGTTTGTGTTGAAAAACCACTTTTCGCACTTGTGTTAGTGATGAAAAACAACTTTTCGCACTTGTGTTAGTGTTGAAAAACCACTTTTCGCACTTGTGTTGGTGCAGGAAACCACTTTTGCACTTGTATTAGTGTGGAAAAAACACTTTTTGCACTTGTGATAGTGTTGAAAAACGACTTTTCGCACTTGTGTTAGTGTTGAAAAACCACTTTTCACACTTGTGTTGGTGCAGAAAACCACTTTTGCACTTGTATTAGTGTGGAAAAAACACTTTTAGCACTTGTGTTAGTGTTGAAAAACCACTTTTTGCACTTGCGTTAGTGTTGAAAAACCACTTTTCGCACTTGTGTTGATGCAGGAAACCACTTTTGCACTTGTATTAGTGTGGAAAAAGCACTTTTCGCACTTGTGTTAGTGTTGAAAAACCACTTTTCGCACTTGTGTTAGTGTTGAAAAACCACTTTTCGCACTTGTGTTAGTGTTGAAAAACCCACTTTTCGCACTTGTGTTGGTGCAGGAAACCACTTTTGCACTTGTTTTAGTGTGGAAAAAACACTTTTTGCACTTGTGATAGTGTTGAAAAACCACTATTCGCACTTGTGTTAGTGTTGAAAAACCACTTTTCGCACTTGTGTTGGTGCAGGAAACCACTTTTGCACTTGTATTAGTGTGGAAAAAACACTTTTTGCACTTGTGATATTGTTGAAAAACCACTTTTCGCACTTGTGTTAGTGTTGAAAAACCACTTTTCGCACTTGTGTTAGTGTTGAAAAACCACTTTTCGCACTTGTGTTGGTGCAGGAAACCACTTTTGCACGTGTATTAGTGTGGAAAAAACCCTTTTCGCACTTGTGATAGTGTTGAAAAACCACTTTTCGCACTTGTGTTTGTGTTGAAAAACCACTTTTCGCACTTGTGTTAGTGATGAAAAACCACTTTTCGCACTTGTGTTGGTGCAGGAAACCATTTTTGCACTTGTATTAGTGTGGAAAAAACACTTTTTGCACTTGTGATAGTGTTGAAAAACCACTTTTCACACTTGTGTTAGTGTTGAAAAACCACTTTTCGCACTTGTGTTAGTTTTGAAAAACCACTTTTCGCACTTGTGTTGGTGCAGGAAACCACTTTTGCATGTGTATTAGTGTGGAAAAAACACTTTTCGCACTTGTGTTTGTGTTGAAAAACCACTTTTCACACTTGTGTTAGTGTTGAAAAACCACTTTTCGCACTTGTGTTGGTGCAGGAAACCACTTTTGCACTTGTATTAGTGTGGAAAAAACACTTTTTGCACTTGTGATAGTGTTGAAAAACCACTTTTCGCACCTGTGTTAGTGTTGAAAAACCACTTTTCACACTTGTGTTAGTGTTGAAAAACCACTTTTCGCACTTGTGTTGGTGCAGGAAACCACTTTTGCACTTGTATTAGTGTGGAAAAAACACTTTTTGCACTTGTGATAGTGTTGAAAAACCACTTTTCGCACCTGTGTTAGTGTTGAAAAACAACTTTTCGCACTTGTGTTAGTGTTGAAAAACCACTTTTCGCACTTGTGTTGGTGCAGGAAACCACTTTTGCACTTGTATTAGTGTGGAAAAAACACTTTTTGCACTTGTGATTGTGTTGAAAAACCACTTTTCGCACATGTGTTAGTGTTGAAAAACCACATTACGCACTTGTGTTGGTGCAGGAAACCACTTTTGCACTTGTATTAGTGTGGAAAAAACACTTTTCGCACTTGTGTTTGTGTTGAAAAACCACTTTTCGCACTTGTGTTAGTGATGAAAAACAACTTTTCGCACTTGTGTTAGTGTTGAAAAACCACTTTTCGCACTTGTGTTGGTGCAGGAAACCACTTTTGCACTTGTATTAGTGTGGAAAAAACACTTTTTGCACTTGTGATAGTGTTGAAAAACGACTTTTCGCACTTGTGTTAGTGTTGAAAAACCACTTTTCACACTTGTGTTGGTGCAGAAAACCAATTTTGCACTTGTATTAGTGTGGAAAAAACACTTTTAGCACTTGTGTTAGTGTTGAAAAACCACTTTTTGCACTTGCGTTAGTGTTGAAAAACCACTTTTCGCACTTGTGTTGGTGCAGGAAACCACTTTTGCACTTGTATTAGTGTGGAAAAAACACTTTTTGCACTTGTGATAGTGTTGAAAAACGACTTTTCGCACTTGTGTTAGTGTTGAAAAACCACTTTTCACACTTGTGTTGGTGCAGAAAACCACTTTTGCACTTGTATTAGTGTGGAAAAAACACTTTTAGCACTTGTGTTAGTGTTGAAAAACCACTTTTTGCACTTGCGTTAGTGTTGAAAAACCACTTTTCGCACTTGTGTTGGTGCAGGAAACCACTTTTGCACTTGTATTAGTGTGGAAAAAGCACTTTTCGCACTTGTGTTAGTGTTGAAAAACCACTTTTCGCACTTGTGTTAGTGTTGAAAAACCACTTTTCGCACTTGTGTTAGTGTTGAAAAACCACTTTTCGCACTTGTGTTGGTGCAGGAAACCACTTTTGCACTTGTTTTAGTGTGGAAAAAACACTTTTTGCACTTGTGATAGTGTTGAAAAACCACTATTCGCACTTGTGTTAGTGTTGAAAAACCACTTTTCGCACTTGTGTTGGTGCAGGAAACCACTTTTGCACTTGTATTAGTGTGGAAAAAACACTTTTTGCACTTGTGATATTGTTGAAAAACCACTTTTCGCACTTGTGTTAGTGTTGAAAAACCACTTTTCGCACTTGTGTTAGTGTTGAAAAACCACTTTTCGCACTTGTGTTGGTGCAGGAAACCACTTTTGCACGTGTATTAGTGTGGAAAAAACCCTTTTCGCACTTGTGATAGTGTTGAAAAACCACTTTTCGCACTTGTGTTTGTGTTGAAAAACCACTTTTCGCACTTGTGTTAGTGATGAAAAACCACTTTTCGCACTTGTGTTGGTGCAGGAAACCATTTTTGCACTTGTATTAGTGTGGAAAAAACACTTTTTGCACTTGTGATAGTGTTGAAAAACCACTTTTCACACTTGTGTTAGTGTTGAAAAACCACTTTTCGCACTTGTGTTAGTTTTGAAAAACCACTTTTCGCACTTGTGTTGGTGCAGGAAACCACTTTTGCATGTGTATTAGTGTGGAAAAAACACTTTTCGCACTTGTGTTTGTGTTGAAAAACCACTTTTTACACTTGTGTTAGTGTTGAAAAACCACTTTTCGCACTTGTGTTGGTGCAGGAAACCACTTTTGCACTTGTATTAGTGTGGAAAAAACACTTTTTGCACTTGTGATAGTGTTGAAAAACCACTTTTCGCACCTGTGTTAGTGTTGAAAAACCACTTTTCACACTTGTGTTAGTGTTGAAAAACCACTTTTCGCACTTGTGTTGGTGCAGGAAACCACTTTTGCACTTGTATTAGTGTGGAAAAAACACTTTTTGCACTTGTGATAGTGTTGAAAAACCACTTTTCGCACCTGTGTTAGTGTTGAAAAACAACTTTTCGCACTTGTGTTAGTGTTGAAAAACCACTTTTCGCACTTGTGTTGGTGCAGGAAACCACTTTTGCACTTGTATTAGTGTGGAAAAAACACTTTTTGCACTTGTGATTGTGTTGAAAAACCACTTTTCGCACATGTGTTAGTGTTGAAAAACCACATTACGCACTTGTGTTGGTGCAGGAAACCACTTTTGCACTTGTATTAGTGTGGAAAAAACACTTTTCGCACTTGTGTTTGTGTTGAAAAACCACTTTTCGCACTTGTGTTAGTGATGAAAAACAACTTTTCGCACTTGTGTTAGTGTTGAAAAACCACTTTTCGCACTTGTGTTGGTGCAGGAAACCACTTTTGCACTTGTATTAGTGTGGAAAAAACACTTTTTGCACTTGTGATAGTGTTGAAAAACGACTTTTCGCACTTGTGTTAGTGTTGAAAAACCACTTTTCACACTTGTGTTGGTGCAGAAAACCAATTTTGCACTTGTATTAGTGTGGAAAAAACACTTTTAGCACTTGTGTTAGTGTTGAAAAACCACTTTTTGCACTTGCGTTAGTGTTGAAAAACCACTTTTCGCACTTGTGTTGGTGCAGGAAACCACTTTTGCACTTGTATTAGTGTGGAAAAAGCACTTTTCGCACTTGTGTTAGTGTTGAAAAACCACTTTTCGCACTTGTGTTAGTGTTGAAAAACCACTTTTCGCACTTGTGTTAGTGTTGAAAAACCACTTTTCGCACTTGTGTTGGTGCAGGAAACCACTTTTGCACTTGTTTTAGTGTGGAAAAAACACTTTTTGCACTTGTGATAGTGTTGAAAAACCACTATTCGCACTTGTGTTAGTGTTGAAAAACCACTTTTCGCACTTGTGTTGGTGCAGGAAACCACTTTTGCACTTGTATTAGTGTGGAAAAAACACTTTTTGCACTTGTGATATTGTTGAAAAACCACTTTTCGCACTTGTGTTAGTGTTGAAAAACCACTTTTCGCACTTGTGTTAGTGTTGAAAAACCACTTTTCGCACTTGTGTTGGTGCAGGAAACCACTTTTGCACGTGTATTAGTGTGGAAAAAACCCTTTTCGCACTTGTGATAGTGTTGAAAAACCACTTTTCGCACTTGTGTTTGTGTTGAAAAACCACTTTTCGCACTTGTGTTAGTGATGAAAAACCACTTTTCGCACTTGTGTTGGTGCAGGAAACCATTTTTGCACTTGTATTAGTGTGGAAAAAACACTTTTTGCACTTGTGATAGTGTTGAAAAACCACTTTTCACACTTGTGTTAGTGTTGAAAAACCACTTTTCGCACTTGTGTTAGTTTTGAAAAACCACTTTTCGCACTTGTGTTGGTGCAGGAAACCACTTTTGCACGTGTATTAGTGTGGAAAAAACACTTTTCGCACTTGTGTTTGTGTTGAAAAACCACTTTTCACACTTGTGTTAGTGTTGAAAAACCACTTTTCGCACTTGTGTTGGTGCAGGAAACCACTTTTGCACTTGTATTAGTGTGGAAAAAACACTTTTTGCACTTGTGATAGTGTTGAAAAACCACTTTTCGCACCTGTGTTAGTGTTGAAAAACCACTTTTCGCACTTGTATTAGTGTTGAAAAACCACTTTTCACACTTGTGTTGGTGCAGGAAACCACTTTTGCACTTGTTTTAGTGTGGAAAAAACACTTTTTGCACTTGTGATATTGTTGAAAAACCACTTTTCACACTTGTGTTAGTGTTGAAAAACCACTTTTCGCACTTGTGTTAGTGTTGAAAAACCACTTTTCGCACTTGTGTTGGTGCATGAAACCACTTTTGCACGTGTATTAGTGTGGAAAAAACACTTTTTGCACTTGTGATTGTGTTGAAAAACCACTTTTCGCACTTGTGTTAGTGTTGAAAAACCACATTACGCACTTGTGTTGGTGCAGGAAACCACTTTTTGCACTTGTGTTAGTGTTGAAAAACCACTTTTCGCACTTGTGTTAGTGTTGAAAAACCACTTTTCGCACTTGTGTTGGTGCAGGAAACCACTTTTGCACTTGTATCAGTGTGGAAGAAACACTTTTTGCACTTGTGTTAGTGTTGAAAAACCACTTTTCGCACTTGTGTTAGTGTTGAAAAACCACATTTTGCACTTGTGTTGGTGCAGGAAACCACTTTTGCACTTGTATTAGTGTGGAAAAAACACTTTTTGCACTTGTGATAGTGTTGAAAAACCACTTTTCGCACTTGTGTTAGTGTTGAAAAACCACTTTTCGCACTTGTGTTGGTGCAGAAAACCACTTTTGCACTTGTATTAGTGTGGAAAAAACACTTTTAGCACTTGTGTTAGTGTTGAAAAACCACTTTTTGCACTTGCGTTAGTGTTGAAAAACCACTTTTCGCACTTGTGTTGGTGCAGGAAACCACTTTTGCACTTGTATTAGTGTGGAAAAAACACTTTTTGCACTTGTGATTGTGTTGAAAAACCACTTTTCGCACTTGTGTTAGTGTTGAAAAACCACATTACGCACTTGTGTTGGTGCAGGAAACCACTTTTTGCACTTGTGTTAGTGTTGAAAAACCACTTTTCGCACTTGTGTTAGTGTTGAAAAACCACTTTTCGCACTTGTGTTGGTGCAGGAAACCACTTTTGCACTTGTATTAGTGTGGAAAAAACACTTTTTGCACTTGTGTTAGTGTTGAAAAACCACTTTTCGCACTTGTGTTAGTGTTGAAAAACCACTTTTTGCACTTGTGTTGGTGCAGGAAACCACTTTTGCACTTGTATTAGTGTGGAAAAAACACTTTTTGCACTTGTGATAGTGTTGAAAAACCACTTTTCGCACTTGTGTTAGTGTTGAAAAACCACTTTTCGCACTTGTGTTGGTGCAGAAAACCACTTTTGCACTTGTATTAGTGTGGAAAAAACACTTTTAGCACTTGTGTTAGTGTTGAAAAACCACTTTTGCACTTGCGTTAGTGTTGAAAAACCACTTTTCGCACTTGTGTTGGTGCAGGAAACCACTTTTGCACTTGTATTAGTGTGGAAAAAGCACTTTTCGCACTTGTGTTAGTGTTGAAAAACCACTTTTCGCACTTGTGTTAGTGTTGAAAAACCACTTTTCGCACTTGTGTTAGTGTTGAAAAACCACTTTTCGCACTTGTGTTGGTGCAGGAAACCACTTTTGCACTTGTTTTAGTGTGGAAAAAACACTTTTTGCACTTGTGATAGTGTTGAAAAACCACTATTCGCACTTGTGTTAGTGTTGAAAAACCACTTTTCGCACTTGTGTTGGTGCAGGAAACCACTTTTGCACTTGTATTAGTGTGGAAAAAACACTTTTTGCACTTGTGATATTGTTGAAAAACCACTTTTCGCACTTGTGTTAGTGTTGAAAAACCACTTTTCGCACTTGTATTAGTGTTGAAAAACCACTTTTCGCACTTGTGTTGGTGCAGGAAACCACTTTTGCACGTGTATTAGTGTGGAAAAAACACTTTTCGCACTTGTGATAGTGTTGAAAAACCACTTTTCGCACTTGTGTTTGTGTTGAAAAACCACTTTTCGCACTTGTGTTAGTGATGAAAAACCACTTTTCGCACTTGTGTTGGTGCAGGAAACCATTTTTGCACTTGTATTAGTGTGGAAAAAACACTTTTTGCACTTGTGATAGTGTTGAAAAACCACTTTTCACACTTGTGTTAGTGTTGAAAAACCACTTTTCGCACTTGTGTTAGTGTTGAAAAACCACTTTTCGCACTTGTGTTGGTGCAGGAAACCACTTTTGCACGTGTATTAGTGTGGAAAAAACACTTTTCGCACTTGTGTTTGTGTTGAAAAACCACTTTTCACACTTGTGTTAGTGTTGAAAAACCACTTTTCGCACTTGTGTTGGTGCAGGAAACCACTTTTGCACTTGTATTAGTGTGGAAAAAACACTTTTTGCACTTGTGATAGTGTTGAAAAACCACTTTTCGCACCTGTGTTAGTGTTGAAAAACCACTTTTCGCACTTGTGTTAGTGTTGAAAAACCACTTTTCGCACTTGTGTTGGTGCAGGAAACCACTTTTGCACTTGTATTAGTGTGGAAAAAACACTTTTTGCACTTGTGATTGTGTTGAAAAACCACTTTTCGCACATGTGTTAGTGTTGAAAAACCACATTACGCACTTGTGTTGGTGCAGGAAACCACTTTTGCACTTGTATTAGTGTGGAAAAAACACTTTTCGCACTTGTGTTTGTGTTGAAAAACCACTTTTCGCACTTGTGTTAGTGATGAAAAACCACTTTTCGCACTTGTGTTGGTGCAGGTAACCATTTTTGCACTTGTATTAGTGTGGAAAAAACACTTTTTGCACTTGTGATAGTGTTGAAAAACCACTTTTCGCACTTGTGTTAGTGTTGAAAAACCACTTTTCGCACTTGTGTTAGTGTTGAAAAACCACTTTTCGCACTTGTGTTGGTGCAGGAAACCACTTTTGCACTTGTATTAGTGTGGAAAAAACACTTTTTGCACTTGTGATAGTGTTGAAAAACCACTTTTCGCACATGTGTTAGTGTTGAAAAACCACTTTTCGCACTTGTGTTAGTGTTGAAAAACCACTTTTCGCACTTGTGTTGGTGCAGGAAACCACTTTTGCACATGTATTAGTGTGGAAAAAACACTTTTTGCACTTGTGATAGTGTTGAAAAACCACTTTTCGCACTTGTGTTAGTGTTGAAAAACCACTTTACGCACTTGTGTTGGTGCAGGAAACCACTTTTGCACTTGTATTAGTGTGGAAAAAACACTTTTCGCACTTGTGTTTGTGTTGAAAAACCACTTTTCGCACTTGTGTTAGTGTTGAAAAACCACTTTTCGCACTTGTGTTGGTGCAGGAAACCACTTTTGCACTTGTACTAGTGTGGAAAAAACACTTTTTGCACTTGTGATAGTGTTGAAAAACCACTTTTCGCACTTGTGTTAGTGTTGAAAAACCACTTTTCGCACTTGTGTTAGTGTTGAAAAACCACTTTTCGCACTTGTGTTGGTGCATGAAACCACTTTTGCACGTGTATTAGTGTGGAAAAAACACTTTTTGCACTTGTGATAGTGTTGAAAAACCACTTTTCACACTTGTGTTAGTGTTGAAAAACCACTTTTCGCACTTGTGTTAGTGTTGAAAAACCACTTTTCGCACTTGTGTTGGTGCATGAAACCACTTTTGCACGTGTATTAGTGTGGAAAAAACACTTTTTGCACTTGTGATTGTGTTGAAAAACCACTTTTCGCACTTGTGTTAGTGTTGAAAAACCACATTACGCACTTGTGTTGGTGCAGGAAACCACTTTTTGCACTTGTGTTAGTGTTGAAAAACCACTTTTCGCACTTGTGTTAGTGTTGAAAAACCACTTTTCGCACTTGTGTTGGTGCAGGAAACCACTTTTGCACTTGTATTAGTGTGGAAAAAACACTTTTTGCACTTGTGTTAGTGTTGAAAAACCACTTTTAGCACTTGTGTTAGTGTTGAAAAACCACATTTTGCACTTGTGTTGGTGCAGGAAACCACTTTTGCACTTGTATTAGTGTGGAAAAAACACTTTTTGCACTTGTGATAGTGTTGAAAAACCACTTTTCGCACTTGTGTTAGTGTTGAAAAACCACTTTTCGCACTTGTGTTGGTGCAGAAAACCACTTTTGCACTTGTATTAGTGTGGAAAAAACACTTTTAGCACTTGTGTTAGTGTTGAAAAACCACTTTTTGCACTTGCGTTAGTGTTGAAAAACCACTTTTCGCACTTGTGTTGGTGCAGGAAACCACTTTTGCACTTGTATTAGTGTGGAAAAAACACTTTTTGCACTTGTGATTGTGTTGAAAAACCACTTTTCGCACTTGTGTTAGTGTTGAAAAACCACATTACGCACTTGTGTTGGTGCAGGAAACCACTTTTTGCACTTGTGTTAGTGTTGAAAAACCACTTTTCGCACTTGTGTTAGTGTTGAAAAACCACTTTTCGCACTTGTGTTGGTGCAGGAAACCACTTTTGCACTTGTATTAGTGTGGAAAAAACACTTTTTGCACTTGTGTTAGTGTTGAAAAACCACTTTTCGCACTTGTGTTAGTGTTGAAAAACCACTTTTTGCACTTGTGTTGGTGCAGGAAACCACTTTTGCACTTGTATTAGTGTGGAAAAAACACTTTTTGCACTTGTGATAGTGTTGAAAAACCACTTTTCGCACTTGTGTTAGTGTTGAAAAACCACTTTTCGCACTTGTGTTGGTGCAGAAAACCACTTTTGCACTTGTATTAGTGTGGAAAAAACACTTTTAGCACTTGTGTTAGTGTTGAAAAACCACTTTTTGCACTTGCGTTAGTGTTGAAAAACCACTTTTCGCACTTGTGTTGGTGCAGGAAACCACTTTTGCACTTATATTAGTGTGGAAAAAGCACTTTTCGCACTTGTGTTAGTGTTGAAAAACCACTTTTCGCACTTGTGTTAGTGTTGAAAAACCACTTTTCGCACTTGTGTTAGTGTTGAAAAACCACTTTTCGCACTTGTGTTGGTGCAGGAAACCACTTTTGCACTTGTTTTAGTGTGGAAAAAACACTTTTTGCACTTGTGATAGTGTTGAAAAACCACTATTCGCACTTGTGTTAGTGTTGAAAAACCACTTTTCGCACTTGTGTTGGTGCAGGAAACCACTTTTGCACTTGTATTAGTGTGGAAAAAACACTTTTTGCACTTGTGATATTGTTGAAAAACCACTTTTCGCACTTGTGTTAGTGTTGAAAAACCACTTTTCGCACTTGTGTTAGTGTTGAAAAACCACTTTTCGCACTTGTGTTGGTGCAGGAAACCACTTTTGCACGTGTATTAGTGTGGAAAAAACACTTTTCGCACTTGTGATAGTGTTGAAAAACCACTTTTCGCACTTGTGTTTGTGTTGAAAAACCACTTTTCGCACTTGTGTTAGTGATGAAAAACCACTTTTCGCACTTGTGTTGGTGCAGGAAACCATTTTTGCACTTGTATTAGTGTGGAAAAAACACTTTTTGCACTTGTGATAGTGTTGAAAAACCACTTTTCACACTTGTGTTAGTGTTGAAAAACCACTTTTCGCACTTGTGTTAGTGTTGAAAAACCACTTTTCGCACTTGTGTTGGTGCAGGAAACCACTTTTGCACGTGTATTAGTGTGGAAAAAACACTTTTCGCACTTGTGTTTGTGTTGAAAAACCACTTTTCACACTTGTGTTAGTGTTGAAAAACCACTTTTCGCACTTGTGTTGGTGCAGGAAACCACTTTTGCACTTGTATTAGTGTGGAAAAAACACTTTTTGCACTTGTGATAGTGTTGAAAAACCACTTTTCGCACCTGTGTTAGTGTTGAAAAACCACTTTTCGCACTTGTGTTAGTGTTGAAAAACCACTTTTCGCACTTGTGTTGGTGCAGGAAACCACTTTTGCACTTGTATTAGTGTGGAAAAAACACTTTTTGCACTTGTGATTGTGTTGAAAAACCACTTTTCGCACATGTGTTAGTGTTGAAAAACCACATTACGCACTTGTGTTGGTGCAGGAAACCACTTTTGCACTTGTATTAGTGTGGAAAAAACACTTTTCGCACTTGTGTTTGTGTTGAAAAACCACTTTTCGCACTTGTGTTAGTGATGAAAAACCACTTTTCGCACTTGTGTTGGTGCAGGTAACCATTTTTGCACTTGTATTAGTGTGGAAAAAACACTTTTTGCACTTGTGATAGTGTTGAAAAACCACTTTTCACACTTGTGTTAGTGTTGAAAAACCACTTTTCGCACTTGTGTTAGTGTTGAAAAACCACTTTTCGCACTTGTGTTGGTGCAGGAAACCACTTTTGCACTTGTATTAGTGTGGAAAAAACACTTTTTGCACTTGTGATAGTGTTGAAAAACCACTTTTCGCACATGTGTTAGTGTTGAAAAACCACTTTTCGCACTTGTGTTAGTGTTGAAAAACCACTTTTCGCACTTGTGTTGGTGCAGGAAACCACTTTTGCACATGTATTAGTGTGGAAAAAACACTTTTTGCACTTGTGATAGTGTTGAAAAACCACTTTTCGCACTTGTGTTAGTGTTGAAAAACCACTTTACGCACTTGTGTTGGTGCAGGAAACCACTTTTGCACTTGTATTAGTGTGGAAAAAACACTTTTCGCACTTGTGTTTGTGTTGAAAAACCACTTTTCGCACTTGTGTTAGTGTTGAAAAACCACTTTTCGCACTTGTGTTGGTGCAGGAAACCACTTTTGCACTTGTACTAGTGTGGAAAATACACTTTTTGCACTTGTGATAGTGTTGAAAAACCACTTTTCGCACTTGTGTTAGTGTTGAAAAACCACTTTTCGCACTTGTGTTAGTGTTGAAAAACCACTTTTCGCACTTGTGTTGGTGCAGGAAACCACTTTTGCACTTGTATTAGTGTGGAAAAAACACTTTTTGCACTTGTGATAGTGTTGAAAAACCATTTTTCGCACATGTGTTAGTGTTGAAAAACCACTTTTCGCACTTGTGTTAGTGTTGAAAAACCACTTTTCGCACTTGTGTTGGTGCAGGAAACCACTTTTGCACTTGTATTAGTGTGGAAAAAACACTTTTTGCACATGTGTTAGTGTTGAAAAACCACTTTTCGCACTTGTGTTGGTGCAGGAAACCACTTTTGCACTTGTATTGGTGTGGAAAAAACACTTTTTGCACTTGTGATTGTGTTGAAAAACCACTTTTCGCACTTATGTTAGTGTTGAAAAACCACATTACGCACTTGTATGCGCTTGGAGGTATGCGCTCTACCGAGTGCCGCTCTAGTTTTATTTTACCTGGTTTTATGTGTCATTGTGGTGTCTGAAGGAAAGAAAAGATTTGTTGAAATGGAGAATGTGTTCATGTTTTCCGGTTTAGCACAACTGTATTAAGCTGTGGATGAAAGAAAACTGTTCTTTTTCAGGGAATCAAAGATGATTCCATCATCATCAATCAAAGACGTTGATCTGAACTCCTCACCTCCACACGATTCACCAAAGAAGGAGAAAAACACCCCGTAAAAGCGTGTGAAGTAAATAATTTCATTCACCCCCATCTGCACTTTTGAAAACTTGATTTTGGATATATCTACCTCAGGGAATGTACAATAAATTGACTTTTCAATCTTTTTCAACTTAGACACATGTTCGGAAGAGACAACAACAAGGAGCGTTGTGCGGATGTTTCACATTCCATGTGAGTAAGAGAATCACCTTTCAGGACGTCATGACATTCATTGTGCTCGCAATAGAAATGGTATTTCTTTGAGGAAACTAATGTGAATCTTGTCGTGTTTCGATCACATTTTGATCCATAATTATTTTCTATATTATCGATTGGAGGTTTCACGGCTGTGGTATTTCTATGACGTGCCTCCATGGAGTTGTTTACCTGGGGTGGGAATCTTGATCCAGATATAAAGGGTCATGCGGGTGTTTTGTATGAAGAGCGAGTTTATCATATGTATAATATATATATACATCAGGAATACATCAGGAAGAAGATAATTGTTCTTTGGTCATTTATTGTTACATATCTTTTCTACCTGTCCCAGCTTGTATAATAATCATAAAAGTAGGACCGTGGGTCCTGAAGCTCACCTGGATCACGAGCTACAATCACTCAAACCCCCCACAGACTCTCTCAGACAATGATGTTTTTAATGTCGTGAACAAACCGTGAACAAACCGTGAGCCGGGAAACAATATCTCTCCGTTCTCAGGACCGAACTCTCTTATCTGTCTCCCTCTTCCAAATCCTGGTGGCGTCTGGTCAAATCTGTTTCTGGTGTTTGTTCCCCCTCCATCCCCTCCCTCACCTCAAATGTCCACACGGCTGACTCCGCACGTGAAAAAGCTGAATGCCTCAACTCTGTGTTTGCCTCTAAATCTTGTGTTCCAAACCCCTCCAAACCCCATGTGTTCCAAACCAGTGCAGGAAACCACTTTTGCACTTGTATTAGTGTGGAAAAAACACTTTTTGCACTTGTGATAGTGTTGAAAAACCACTTTTCGCACTTGTGTTGGTGCAGAAAACCACTTTTGCACTTGTATTAGTGTGGAAAAAACACTTTTAGCACTTGTGTTAGTGTTGAAAAACCACTTTTTGCACTTGTGTTAGTGTTGAAAAACCACTTTTCGCACTTGTGTTAGTGTTGAAAAACCACTTTTCGCACTTGTGTTGGTGCAGGAAACCACTTTTGCACTTGTATTAGTGTGGAAAAAACACTTTTTGCACATGTGTTAGTGTTGAAAAACCACTTTTCGCACTTGTGTTGGTGCAGGAAACCACTTTTGCACTTGTATTGGTGTGGAAAAAACACTTTTTGCACTTGTGATTGTGTTGAAAAACCACTTTTCGCACTTATGTTAGTGTTGAAAAACCACATTACGCACTTGTATGCGCTTGGAGGTATGCGCTCTACCGAGTGCCGCTCTAGTTTTATTTTACCTGGTTTTATGTGTCATTGTGGTGTCTGAAGGAAAGAAAAGATTTGTTGAAATGGAGAATGTGTTCATGTTTTCCGGTTTAGCACAACTGTATTAAGCTGTGGATGAAAGAAAACTGTTCTTTTTCAGGGAATCAAAGATGATTCCATCATCATCAATCAAAGACGTTGATCTGAACTCCTCACCTCCACACGATTCACCTAAGAAGGAGAAAAACACCCCGTAAAAGCGTGTGAAGTAAATAATTTCATTCACCCCCATCTGCACTTTTGAAAACTTGATTTTGGATATATCTACCTCAGGGAATGTACAATAAATTGACTTTTCAATCTTTTTCAACTTAGACACATGTTCGGAAGAGACAACAACAAGGAGCGTTGTGCGGATGTTTCACATTCCATGTGAGTAAGAGAATCACCTTTCAGGACGTCATGACATTCATTGTGCTCGCAATAGAAATGGTATTTCTTTGAGGAAACTAATGTGAATCTTGTCGTGTTTCGATCACATTTTGATCCATAATTATTTTCTATATTATCGATTGGAGGTTTCACGGCTGTGGTATTTCTATGCCTTTCCTCCATGGAGTTGTTTACCTGGGGTGGGAATCTTGATCCAGATATAAAGGGTCATGCGGGTGTTTTGTATGAAGAGCGAGTTTATCATATGTATAATATATATATACATCAGGAATACATCAGGAAGAAGATAATTGTTCTTTGGTCATTTATTGTTACATATCTTTTCTACCTGTCCCAGCTTGTATAATAATCATAAAAGTAGGACCGTGGGTCCTGAAGCTCACCTGGATCACGAGCTACAATCACTCAAACCCCCCACAGACCCTCTCAGACAATGATGTTTTTAATGTCGTGAACAAACCGTGAACAAACCGTGAGCCGGGAAACAATATCTCTCCGTTCTCAGGACCGAACTCTCTTATCTGTCTCCCTCTTCCAAATCCTGGTGGCGTCTGGTCAAATCTGTTTCTGGTGTTTGTTCCCCCTCCATCCCCTCCCTCACCTCAAATGTCCACACGGCTGACTCCGCACGTGAAAAAGCTGAATGCCTCAACTCTGTGTTTGCCTCTAAATCTTGTGTTCCAAACCCCTCCAAACCCCATGTGTTCCAAACCAGTGCAGGAAACCACTTTTGCACTTGTATTAGTGTGGAAAAAACACTTTTTGCACTTGTGATAGTGTTGAAAAACCACTTTTCGCACTTGTGTTGGTGCAGAAAACCACTTTTGCACTTGTATTAGTGTGGAAAAAACACTTTTAGCACTTGTGTTAGTGTTGAAAAACCACTTTTTGCACTTGCGTTAGTGTTGAAAAACCACTTTTCGCACTTGTGTTGGTGCAGGAAACCACTTTTGCACTTGTATTAGTGTGGAAAAAGCACTTTTCGCACATGTGTTAGTGTTGAAAAACCACATTACGCACTTGTGTTGGTGCAGGAAACCACTTTTGCACTTGTATTAGTGTGGAAAAAACACTTTTCGCACTTGTGTTTGTGTTGAAAAACCACTTTTCGCACTTGTGTTAGTGATGAAAAACCACTTTTCGCACTTGTGTTGGTGCAGGAAACCATTTTTGCACTTGTATTAGTGTGGAAAAAACACTTTTTGCACTTGTGATAGTGTTGAAAAACCACTTTTCGCACTTGTGTTAGTGTTGAAAAACCACTTTTCGCACTTGTGTTAGTGTTGAAAAACCATTTTTCGCACTTGTGTTGGTGCAGGAAACCACTTTTGCACTTGTATTAGTGTGGAAAAAACACTTTTTGCACTTGTGATAGTGTTGAAAAACCACTTTTCGCACATGTGTTAGTGTTGAAAAACCACTTTTCGCACTTGTGTTAGTGTTGAAAAACCACTTTTCGCACTTGTGTTGGTGCAGGAAACCACTTTTGCACATGTATTAGTGTGGAAAAAACACTTTTTGCACTTGTGATAGTGTTGAAAAACCACTTTTCGCACTTGTGTTAGTGTTGAAAAACCACTTTACGCACTTGTGTTGGTGCAGGAAACCACTTTTGCACTTGTATTAGTGTGGAAAAAACACTTTTCGCACTTGTGTTTGTGTTGAAAAACCACTTTTCGCACTTGTGTTAGTGTTGAAAAACCACTTTTCGCACTTGTGTTGGTGCAGGAAACCACTTTTGCACTTGTACTAGTGTGGAAAAAACCCTTTTTGCACTTGTGATAGTGTTGAAAAACCACTTTTCGCACTTGTGTTAGTGTTGAAAAACCACTTTTCGCACTTGTGTTTGTGTTGAAAAACCACTTTTCGCACTTGTGTTGGTGCAGGAAACCACTTTTGCACTTGTATTAGTGTGGAAAAAACACTTTTTGCACTTGTGATAGTGTTGAAAAACCATTTTTCGCACATGTGTTAGTGTTGAAAAACCACTTTTCGCACTTGTGTTAGTGTTGAAAAACCACTTTTCGCACTTGTGTTGGTGCAGGAAACCACTTTTGCACTTGTATTAGTGTGGAAAAAACACTTTTTGCACATGTGTTAGTGTTGAAAAACCACTTTTCGCACTTGTGTTGGTGCAGGAAACCACTTTTGCACTTGTATTGGTGTGGAAAAAACACTTTTTGCACTTGTGATTGTGTTGAAAAACCACTTTTCGCACTTATGTTAGTGTTGAAAAACCACATTACGCACTTGTATGCGCTTGGAGGTATGCGCTCTACCGAGTGCCGCTCTAGTTTTATTTTACCTGGTTTTATGTGTCATTGTGGTGTCTGAAGGAAAGAAAAGATTTGTTGAAATGGAGAATGTGTTCATGTTTTCCGGTTTAGCACAACTGTATTAAGCTGTGGATGAAAGAAAACTGTTCTTTTTCAGGGAATCAAAGATGATTCCATCATCATCAATCAAAGACGTTGATCTGAACTCCTCACCTCCACACGATTCACCAAAGAAGGAGAAAAACACCCCGTAAAAGCGTGTGAAGTAAATAATTTCATTCACCCCCATCTGCACTTTTGAAAACTTGATTTTGGATATATCTACCTCAGGGAATGTACAATAAATTGACTTTTCAATCTTTTTCAACTTAGACACATGTTCGGAAGAGACAACAACAAGGAGCGTTGTGCGGATGTTTCACATTCCATGTGAGTAAGAGAATCACCTTTCAGGACGTCATGACATTCATTGTGCTCGCAATAGAAATGGTATTTCTTTGAGGAAACTAATGTGAATCTTGTCGTGTTTCGATCACATTTTGATCCATAATTATTTTCTATATTATCGATTGGAGGTTTCACGGCTGTGGTATTTCTATGCCTTTCCTCCATGGAGTTGTTTACCTGGGGTGGGAATCTTGATCCAGATATAAAGGGTCATGCGGGTGTTTTGTATGAAGAGCGAGTTTATCATATGTATAATATATATATACATCAGGAATACATCAGGAAGAAGATAATTGTTCTTTGGTCATTTATTGTTACATATCTTTTCTACCTGTCCCAGCTTGTATAATAATCATAAAAGTAGGACCGTGGGTCCTGAAGCTCACCTGGATCACGAGCTACAATCACTCAAACCCCCCACAGACCCTCTCAGACAATGATGTTTTTAATGTCGTGAACAAACCGTGAACAAACCGTGAGCCGGGAAACAATATCTCTCCGTTCTCAGGACCGAACTCTCTTATCTGTCTCCCTCTTCCAAATCCTGGTGGCGTCTGGTCAAATCTGTTTCTGGTGTTTGTTCCCCCTCCATCCCCTCCCTCACCTCAAATGTCCACACGGCTGACTCCGCACGTGAAAAAGCTGAATGCCTCAACTCTGTGTTTGCCTCTAAATCTTGTGTTCCAAACCCCTCCAAACCCCATGTGTTCCAAACCAGTGCAGGAAACCACTTTTGCACTTGTATTAGTGTGGAAAAAACACTTTTTGCACTTGTGATAGTGTTGAAAAACCACTTTTCGCACTTGTGTTGGTGCAGAAAACCACTTTTGCACTTGTATTAGTGTGGAAAAAACACTTTTAGCACTTGTGTTAGTGTTGAAAAACCACTTTTTGCACTTGCGTTAGTGTTGAAAAACCACTTTTCGCACTTGTGTTGGTGCAGGAAACCACTTTTGCACTTGTATTAGTGTGGAAAAAGCACTTTTCGCACTTGTGTTAGTGTTGAAAAACCACTTTTCGCACTTGTGTTAGTGTTGAAAAACCACTTTTCGCACTTGTGTTAGTGTTGAAAAACCACTTTTCGCACTTGTGTTGGTGCAGGAAACCACTTTTGCACTTGTTTTAGTGTGGAAAAAACACTTTTTGCACTTGTGATAGTGTTGAAAAACCACTATTCGCACTTGTGTTAGTGTTGAAAAACCACTTTTCGCACTTGTGTTGGTGCAGGAAACCACTTTTGCACTTGTATTAGTGTGGAAAAAACACTTTTTGCACTTGTGATATTGTTGAAAAACCACTTTTCGCACTTGTGTTAGTGTTGAAAAACCACTTTTCGCACTTGTGTTAGTGTTGAAAAACCACTTTTCGCACTTGTGTTGGTGCAGGAAACCACTTTTGCACGTGTATTAGTGTGGAAAAAACACTTTTCGCACTTGTGATATTGTTGAAAAACCACTTTTCGCACTTGTGTTTGTGTTGAAAAACCACTTTTCGCACTTGTGTTAGTGATGAAAAACCACTTTTCGCACTTGTGTTGGTGCAGGAAACCATTTTTGCACTTGTATTAGTGTGGAAAAAACACTTTTTGCACTTGTGATAGTGTTGAAAAACCACTTTTCACACTTGTGTTAGTGTTGAAAAACCACTTTTCGCACTTGTGTTAGTGTTGAAAAACCACTTTTCGCACTTGTGTTGGTGCAGGAAACCACTTTTGCACGTGTATTAGTGTGGAAAAAACACTTTTCGCACTTGTGTTTGTGTTGAAAAACCACTTTTCACACTTGTGTTAGTGTTGAAAAACCACATTTCGCACTTGTGTTGGTGCAGGAAACCACTTTTGCACTTGTATTAGTGTGGAAAAAACACTTTTTGCACTTGTGATAGTGTTGAAAAACCACTTTTCGCACCTGTGTTAGTGTTGAAAAACCACTTTTCGCACTTGTGTTAGTGTTGAAAAACCACTTTTCGCACTTGTGTTGGTGCAGGAAACCACTTTTGCACTTGTATTAGTGTGGAAAAAACACTTTTTGCACTTGTGATAGTGTTGAAAAACCACTTTTCACACTTGTGTTAGTGTTGAAAAACCACTTTTCGCACTTGTGTTAGTGTTGAAAAACCACTTTTCGCACTTGTGTTGGTGCATGAAACCACTTTTGCACGTGTATTAGTGTGGAAAAAACACTTTTTGCACTTGTGATTGTGTTGAAAAACCACTTTTCGCACTTGTGTTAGTGTTGAAAAACCACATTACGCACTTGTGTTGGTGCAGGAAACCACTTTTTGCACTTGTGTTAGTGTTGAAAAACCACTTTTCGCACTTGTGTTAGTGTTGAAAAACCACTTTTCGCACTTGTGTTGGTGCAGGAAACCACTTTTGCACTTGTATTAGTGTGGAAAAAACACTTTTTGCACTTGTGTTAGTGTTGAAAAACCACTTTTCGCACTTGTGTTAGTGTTGAAAAACCACTTTTTGCACTTGTGTTGGTGCAGGAAACCACTTTTGCACTTGTATTAGTGTGGAAAAAACACTTTTTGCACTTGTGATAGTGTTGAAAAACCACTTTTCGCACTTGTGTTAGTGTTGAAAAACCACTTTTCGCACTTGTGTTGGTGCAGAAAACCACTTTTGCACTTGTATTAGTGTGGAAAAAACACTTTTAGCACTTGTGTTAGTGTTGAAAAACCACTTTTTGCACTTGCGTTAGTGTTGAAAAACCACTTTTTGCACTTGTGTTGGTGCAGGAAACCACTTTTGCACTTGTATTAGTGTGGAAAAAGCACTTTTAGCACTTGTGTTAGTGTTGAAAAACCACTTTTCGCACTTGTGTTAGTGTTGAAAAACCACTTTTCGCACTTGTGTTAGTGTTGAAAAACCACTTTTCGCACTTGTGTTGGTGCAGGAAACCACTTTTGCACTTGTTTTAGTGTGGAAAAAACACTTTTTGCACTTGTGATAGTGTTGAAAAACCACTATTCGCACTTGTGTTAGTGTTGAAAAACCACTTTTCGCACTTGTGTTGGTGCAGGAAACCACTTTTGCACTTGTATTAGTGTGGAAAAAACACTTTTTGCACTTGTGATATTGTTGAAAAACCACTTTTCGCACTTGTGTTAGTGTTGAAAAACCACTTTTCGCACTTGTGTTAGTGTTGAAAAACCACTTTTCGCACTTGTGTTGGTGCAGGAAACCACTTTTGCACGTGTATTAGTGTGGAAAAAACACTTTTCGCACTTGTGTTTGTGTTGAAAAACCACTTTTCACACTTGTGTTAGTGTTGAAAAACCACTTTTCGCACTTGTGTTGGTGCAGGAAACCACTTTTGCACTTGTATTAGTGTGGAAAAAACACTTTTTGCACTTGTGATAGTGTTGAAAAACCACTTTTCGCACCTGTGTTAGTGTTGAAAAACCACTTTTCGCACTTGTGTTAGTGTTGAAAAACCACTTTTCGCACTTGTGTTGGTGCAGGAAACCACTTTTGCACTTGTATTAGTGTGGAAAAAACACTTTTTGCACTTGTGATTGTGTTGAAAAACCACTTTTCGCACATGTGTTAGTGTTGAAAAACCACATTACGCACTTGTGTTGGTGCAGGAAACCACTTTTGCACTTGTATTAGTGTGGAAAAAACACTTTTCGCACTTGTGTTTGTGTTGAAAAACCACTTTTCGCACTTGTGTTAGTGATGAAAAACCACTTTTCGCACTTGTGTTGGTGCAGGTAACCATTTTTGCACTTGTATTAGTGTGGAAAAAACACTTTTTGCACTTGTGATAGTGTTGAAAAACCACTTTTCACACTTGTGTTAGTGTTGAAAAACCACTTTTCGCACTTGTGTTAGTGTTGAAAAACCACTTTTCGCACTTGTGTTGGTGCAGGAAACCACTTTTGCACATGTATTAGTGTGGAAAAAACACTTTTTGCACTTGTGATAGTGTTGAAAAACCACTTTTCGCACTTGTGTTAGTGTTGAAAAACCACTTTACGCACTTGTGTTGGTGCAGGAAACCACTTTTGCACTTGTATTAGTGTGGAAAAAACACTTTTCGCACTTGTGTTTGTGTTGAAAAACCACTTTTCGCACTTGTGTTAGTGTTGAAAAACCACTTTTCGCACTTGTGTTGGTGCAGGAAACCACTTTTGCACTTGTACTAGTGTGGAAAAAACACTTTTTGCACTTGTGATAGTGTTGAAAAACCACTTTTCGCACTTGTGTTAGTGTTGAAAAACCACTTTTCGCACTTGTGTTAGTGTTGAAAAACCACTTTTCGCACTTGTGTTGGTGCAGGAAACCACTTTTGCACTTGTATTAGTGTGGAAAAAACACTTTTTGCACTTGTGATAGTGTTGAAAAACCATTTTTCGCACATGTGTTAGTGTTGAAAAACCACTTTTCGCACTTGTGTTAGTGTTGAAAAACCACTTTTCGCACTTGTGTTGGTGCAGGAAACCACTTTTGCACTTGTATTAGTGTGGAAAAAACACTTTTTGCACATGTGTTAGTGTTGAAAAACCACTTTTCGCACTTGTGTTGGTGCAGGAAACCACTTTTGCACTTGTATTGGTGTGGAAAAAACACTTTTTGCACTTGTGATTGTGTTGAAAAACCACTTTTCGCACTTATGTTAGTGTTGAAAAACCACATTACGCACTTGTATGCGCTTGGAGGTATGCGCTCTACCGAGTGCCGCTCTAGTTTTATTTTACCTGGTTTTATGTGTCATTGTGGTGTCTGAAGGAAAGAAAAGATTTGTTGAAATGGAGAATGTGTTCATGTTTTCCGGTTTAGCACAACTATATTAAGCTGTGGATGAAAGAAAACTGTTCTTTTTCAGGGAATCAAAGATGATTCCATCATCATCAATCAAAGACGTTGATCTGAACTCCTCACCTCCACACGATTCACCAAAGAAGGAGAAAACACCCCGTAAAAGCGTGTGAAGTAAATAATTTCATTCACCCCCATCTGCACTTTTGAAAACTTGATTTTGGATATATCTACCTCAGGGAATGTACAATAAATTGACTTTTCAATCTTTTTCAACTTAGACACATGTTCGGAAGAGACAACAACAAGGAGCGTTGTGCGGATGTTTCACATTCCATGTGAGTAAGAGAATCACCTTTCAGGACGTCATGACATTCATTGTGCTCGCAATAGAAATGGTATTTCTTTGAGGAAACTAATGTGAATCTTGTCGTGTTTCGATCACATTTTGATCCATAATTATTTTCTATATTATCGATTGGAGGTTTCACGGCTGTGGTATTTCTATGACGTGCCTCCATGGAGTTGTTTACCTGGGGTGGGAATCTTGATCCAGATATAAAGGGTCATGCGGGTGTTTTGTATGAAGAGCGAGTTTATCATATGTATAATATATATATACATCAGGAATACATCAGGAAGAAGATAATTGTTCTTTGGTCATTTATTGTTACATATCTTTTCTACCTGTCCCAGCTTGTATAATAATCATAAAAGTAGGACCGTGGGTCCTGAAGCTCACCTGGATCACGAGCTACAATCACTCAAACCCCCCACAGACTCTCTCAGACAATGATGTTTTTAATGTCGTGAACAAACCGTGAACAAACCGTGAGCCGGGAAACAATATCTCTCCGTTCTCAGGACCGAACTCTCTTATCTGTCTCCCTCTTCCAAATCCTGGTGGCGTCTGGTCAAATCTGTTTCTGGTGTTTGTTCCCCCTCCATCCCCTCCCTCACCTCAAATGTCCACACGGCTGACTCCGCACGTGAAAAAGCTGAATGCCTCAACTCTGTGTTTGCCTCTAAATCTTGTGTTCCAAACCCCTCCAAACCCCATGTGTTCCAAACCAGTGCAGGAAACCACTTTTGCACTTGTATTAGTGTGGAAAAAACACTTTTTGCACTTGTGATAGTGTTGAAAAACCACTTTTCGCACTTGTGTTGGTGCAGAAAACCACTTTTGCACTTGTATTAGTGTGGAAAAAACACTTTTAGCACTTGTGTTAGTGTTGAAAAACCACTTTTTGCACTTGCGTTAGTGTTGAAAAACCACTTTTCGCACTTGTGTTAGTGTTGAAAAACCACTTTTCGCACTTGTGTTGGTGCAGGAAACCACTTTTGCACTTGTATTAGTGTGGAAAAAACACTTTTTGCACTTGTGATAGTGTTGAAAAACCACTTTTCGCACCTGTGTTAGTGTTGAAAAACCACTTTTCGCACTTGTGTTAGTGTTGAAAAACCACTTTTCGCACTTGTGTTGGTGCAGGAAACCACTTTTGCACTTGTATTAGTGTGGAAAAAACACTTTTTGCACTTGTGATAGTGTTGAAAAACCACTTTTCACACTTGTGTTAGTGTTGAAAAACCACTTTTCGCACTTGTGTTAGTGTTGAAAAACCACTTTTCGCACTTGTGTTGGTGCATGAAACCACTTTTGCACGTGTATTAGTGTGGAAAAAACACTTTTTGCACTTGTGATTGTGTTGAAAAACCACTTTTCGCACTTGTGTTAGTGTTGAAAAACCACATTACGCACTTGTGTTGGTGCAGGAAACCACTTTTTGCACTTGTGTTAGTGTTGAAAAACCACTTTTCGCACTTGTGTTAGTGTTGAAAAACCACTTTTCGCACTTGTGTTGGTGCAGGAAACCACTTTTGCACTTGTATTAGTGTGGAAAAAACACTTTTTGCACTTGTGTTAGTGTTGAAAAACCACTTTTCGCACTTGTGTTAGTGTTGAAAAACCACTTTTTGCACTTGTGTTGGTGCAGGAAACCACTTTTGCACTTGTATTAGTGTGGAAAAAACACTTTTTGCACTTGTGATAGTGTTGAAAAACCACTTTTCGCACTTGTGTTAGTGTTGAAAAACCACTTTTCGCACTTGTGTTGGTGCAGAAAACCACTTTTGCACTTGTATTAGTGTGGAAAAAACACTTTTAGCACTTGTGTTAGTGTTGAAAAACCACTTTTTGCACTTGCGTTAGTGTTGAAAAACCACTTTTTGCACTTGTGTTGGTGCAGGAAACCACTTTTGCACTTGTATTAGTGTGGAAAAAGCACTTTTAGCACTTGTGTTAGTGTTGAAAAACCACTTTTCGCACTTGTGTTAGTGTTGAAAAACCACTTTTCGCACTTGTGTTAGTGTTGAAAAACCACTTTTCGCACTTGTGTTGGTGCAGGAAACCACTTTTGCACTTGTTTTAGTGTGGAAAAAACACTTTTTGCACTTGTGATAGTGTTGAAAAACCACTATTCGCACTTGTGTTAGTGTTGAAAAACCACTTTTCGCACTTGTGTTGGTGCAGGAAACCACTTTTGCACTTGTATTAGTGTGGAAAAAACACTTTTTGCACTTGTGATATTGTTGAAAAACCACTTTTCGCACTTGTGTTAGTGTTGAAAAACCACTTTTCGCACTTGTGTTAGTGTTGAAAAACCACTTTTCGCACTTGTGTTGGTGCAGGAAACCACTTTTGCACGTGTATTAGTGTGGAAAAAACACTTTTCGCACTTGTGTTTGTGTTGAAAAACCACTTTTCACACTTGTGTTAGTGTTGAAAAACCACTTTTCGCACTTGTGTTGGTGCAGGAAACCACTTTTGCACTTGTATTAGTGTGGAAAAAACACTTTTTGCACTTGTGATAGTGTTGAAAAACCACTTTTCGCACCTGTGTTAGTGTTGAAAAACCACTTTTCGCACTTGTGTTAGTGTTGAAAAACCACTTTTCGCACTTGTGTTGGTGCAGGAAACCACTTTTGCACTTGTATTAGTGTGGAAAAAACACTTTTTGCACTTGTGATTGTGTTGAAAAACCACTTTTCGCACATGTGTTAGTGTTGAAAAACCACATTACGCACTTGTGTTGGTGCAGGAAACCACTTTTGCACTTGTATTAGTGTGGAAAAAACACTTTTCGCACTTGTGTTTGTGTTGAAAAACCACTTTTCGCACTTGTGTTAGTGATGAAAAACCACTTTTCGCACTTGTGTTGGTGCAGGTAACCATTTTTGCACTTGTATTAGTGTGGAAAAAACACTTTTTGCACTTGTGATAGTGTTGAAAAACCACTTTTCACACTTGTGTTAGTGTTGAAAAACCACTTTTCGCACTTGTGTTAGTGTTGAAAAACCACTTTTCGCACTTGTGTTGGTGCAGGAAACCACTTTTGCACATGTATTAGTGTGGAAAAAACACTTTTTGCACTTGTGATAGTGTTGAAAAACCACTTTTCGCACTTGTGTTAGTGTTGAAAAACCACTTTACGCACTTGTGTTGGTGCAGGAAACCACTTTTGCACTTGTATTAGTGTGGAAAAAACACTTTTCGCACTTGTGTTTGTGTTGAAAAACCACTTTTCGCACTTGTGTTAGTGTTGAAAAACCACTTTTCGCACTTGTGTTGGTGCAGGAAACCACTTTTGCACTTGTACTAGTGTGGAAAAAACACTTTTTGCACTTGTGATAGTGTTGAAAAACCACTTTTCGCACTTGTGTTAGTGTTGAAAAACCACTTTTCGCACTTGTGTTAGTGTTGAAAAACCACTTTTCGCACTTGTGTTGGTGCAGGAAACCACTTTTGCACTTGTATTAGTGTGGAAAAAACACTTTTTGCACTTGTGATAGTGTTGAAAAACCATTTTTCGCACATGTGTTAGTGTTGAAAAACCACTTTTCGCACTTGTGTTAGTGTTGAAAAACCACTTTTCGCACTTGTGTTGGTGCAGGAAACCACTTTTGCACTTGTATTAGTGTGGAAAAAACACTTTTTGCACATGTGTTAGTGTTGAAAAACCACTTTTCGCACTTGTGTTGGTGCAGGAAACCACTTTTGCACTTGTATTGGTGTGGAAAAAACACTTTTTGCACTTGTGATTGTGTTGAAAAACCACTTTTCGCACTTATGTTAGTGTTGAAAAACCACATTACGCACTTGTATGCGCTTGGAGGTATGCGCTCTACCGAGTGCCGCTCTAGTTTTATTTTACCTGGTTTTATGTGTCATTGTGGTGTCTGAAGGAAAGAAAAGATTTGTTGAAATGGAGAATGTGTTCATGTTTTCCGGTTTAGCACAACTATATTAAGCTGTGGATGAAAGAAAACTGTTCTTTTTCAGGGAATCAAAGATGATTCCATCATCATCAATCAAAGACGTTGATCTGAACTCCTCACCTCCACACGATTCACCAAAGAAGGAGAAAAACACCCCGTAAAAGCGTGTGAAGTAAATAATTTCATTCACCCCCATCTGCACTTTTGAAAACTTGATTTTGGATATATCTACCTCAGGGAATGTACAATAAATTGACTTTTCAATCTTTTTCAACTTAGACACATGTTCGGAAGAGACAACAACAAGGAGCGTTGTGCGGATGTTTCACATTCCATGTGAGTAAGAGAATCACCTTTCAGGACGTCATGACATTCATTGTGCTCGCAATAGAAATGGTATTTCTTTGAGGAAACTAATGTGAATCTTGTCGTGTTTGGATCACATTTTGATCCATAATTATTTTCTATATTATCGATTGGAGGTTTCACGGCTGTGGTATTTCTATGACGTGCCTCCATGGAGTTGTTTACCTGGGGTGGGAATCTTGATCCAGATATAAAGGGTCATGCGGGTGTTTTGTATGAAGAGCGAGTTTATCATATGTATAATATATATATACATCAGGAATACATCAGGAAGAAGATAATTGTTCTTTGGTCATTTATTGTTACATATCTTTTCTACCTGTCCCAGCTTGTATAATAATCATAAAAGTAGGACCGTGGGTCCTGAAGCTCACCTGGATCACGAGCTACAATCACTCAAACCCCCCACAGACTCTCTCAGACAATGATGTTTTTAATGTCGTGAACAAACCGTGAACAAACCGTGAGCCGGGAAACAATATCTCTCCGTTCTCAGGACCGAACTCTCTTATCTGTCTCCCTCTTCCAAATCCTGGTGGCGTCTGGTCAAATCTGTTTCTGGTGTTTGTTCCCCCTCCATCCCCTCCCTCACCTCAAATGTCCACACGGCTGACTCCGCACGTGAAAAAGCTGAATGCCTCAACTCTGTGTTTGCCTCTAAATCTTGTGTTCCAAACCCCTCCAAACCCCATGTGTTCCAAACCAGTGCAGGAAACCACTTTTGCACTTGTATTAGTGTGGAAAAAACACTTTTTGCACTTGTGATAGTGTTGAAAAACCACTTTTCGCACTTGTGTTGGTGCAGAAAACCACTTTTGCACTTGTATTAGTGTGGAAAAAACACTTTTAGCACTTGTGTTAGTGTTGAAAAACCACTTTTTGCACTTGCGTTAGTGTTGAAAAACCACTTTTCGCACTTGTGTTAGTGTTGAAAAACCACTTTTCGCACTTGTGTTGGTGCAGGAAACCACTTTTGCACTTGTATTAGTGTGGAAAAAACACTTTTTGCACATGTGTTAGTGTTGAAAAACCACTTTTCGCACTTGTGTTGGTGCAGGAAACCACTTTTGCACTTGTATTGGTGTGGAAAAAACACTTTTTGCACTTGTGATTGTGTTGAAAAACCACTTTTCGCACTTATGTTAGTGTTGAAAAACCACATTACGCACTTGTATGCGCTTGGAGGTATGCGCTCTACCGAGTGCCGCTCTAGTTTTATTTTACCTGGTTTTATGTGTCATTGTGGTGTCTGAAGGAAAGAAAAGATTTGTTGAAATGGAGAATGTGTTCATGTTTTCCGGTTTAGCACAACTGTATTAAGCTGTGGATGAAAGAAAACTGTTCTTTTTCAGGGAATCAAAGATGATTCCATCATCATCAATCAAAGACGTTGATCTGAACTCCTCACCTCCACACGATTCACCAAAGAAGGAGAAAAACACCCCGTAAAAGCGTGTGAAGTAAATAATTTCATTCACCCCCATCTGCACTTTTGAAAACTTGATTTTGGATATATCTACCTCAGGGAATGTACAATAAATTGACTTTTCAATCTTTTTCAACTTAGACACATGTTCGGAAGAGACAACAACAAGGAGCGTTGTGCGGATGTTTCACATTCCATGTGAGTAAGAGAATCACCTTTCAGGACGTCATGACATTCATTGTGCTCGCAATAGAAATGGTATTTCTTTGAGGAAACTAATGTGAATCTTGTCGTGTTTCGATCACATTTTGATCCATAATTATTTTCTATATTATCGATTGGAGGTTTCACGGCTGTGGTATTTCTATGCCTTTCCTCCATGGAGTTGTTTACCTGGGGTGGGAATCTTGATCCAGATATAAAGGGTCATGCGGGTGTTTTGTATGAAGAGCGAGTTTATCATATGTATAATATATATATACATCAGGAATACATCAGGAAGAAGATAATTGTTCTTTGGTCATTTATTGTTACATATCTTTTCTACCTGTCCCAGCTTGTATAATAATCATAAAAGTAGGACCGTGGGTCCTGAAGCTCACCTGGATCACGAGCTACAATCACTCAAACCCCCCACAGACCCTCTCAGACAATGATGTTTTTAATGTCGTGAACAAACCGTGAACAAACCGTGAGCCGGGAAACAATATCTCTCCGTTCTCAGGACCGAACTCTCTTATCTGTCTCCCTCTTCCAAATCCTGGTGGCGTCTGGTCAAATCTGTTTCTGGTGTTTGTTCCCCCTCCATCCCCTCCCTCACCTCAAATGTCCACACGGCTGACTCCGCACGTGAAAAAGCTGAATGCCTCAACTCTGTGTTTGCCTCTAAATCTTGTGTTCCAAACCCCTCCAAACCCCATGTGTTCCAAACCAGTGCAGGAAACCACTTTTGCACTTGTATTAGTGTGGAAAAAACACTTTTTGCACTTGTGATAGTGTTGAAAAACCACTTTTCGCACTTGTGTTGGTGCAGAAAACCACTTTTGCACTTGTATTAGTGTGGAAAAAACACTTTTAGCACTTGTGTTAGTGTTGAAAAACCACTTTTTGCACTTGCGTTAGTGTTGAAAAACCACTTTTCGCACTTGTGTTGGTGCAGGAAACCACTTTTGCACTTGTATTAGTGTGGAAAAAGCACTTTTCGCACATGTGTTAGTGTTGAAAAACCACATTACGCACTTGTGTTGGTGCAGGAAACCACTTTTGCACTTGTATTAGTGTGGAAAAAACACTTTTCGCACTTGTGTTTGTGTTGAAAAACCACTTTTCGCACTTGTGTTAGTGATGAAAAACCACTTTTCGCACTTGTGTTGGTGCAGGAAACCATTTTTGCACTTGTATTAGTGTGGAAAAAACACTTTTTGCACTTGTGATAGTGTTGAAAAACCACTTTTCGCACTTGTGTTAGTGTTGAAAAACCACTTTTCGCACTTGTGTTAGTGTTGAAAAACCACTTTTCGCACTTGTGTTGGTGCAGGAAACCACTTTTGCACTTGTATTAGTGTGGAAAAAACACTTTTTGCACTTGTGATAGTGTTGAAAAACCACTTTTCGCACATGTGTTAGTGTTGAAAAACCACTTTTCGCACTTGTGTTAGTGTTGAAAAACCACTTTTCGCACTTGTGTTGGTGCAGGAAACCACTTTTGCACATGTATTAGTGTGGAAAAAACACTTTTTGCACTTGTGATAGTGTTGAAAAACCACTTTTCGCACTTGTGTTAGTGTTGAAAAACCACTTTACGCACTTGTGTTGGTGCAGGAAACCACTTTTGCACTTGTATTAGTGTGGAAAAAACACTTTTCGCCCTTGTGTTTGTGTTGAAAAACCACTTTTCGCACTTATGTTAGTGTTGAAAAACCACTTTTCGCACTTGTGTTGGTGCAGGAAACCACTTTTGCACTTGTACTAGTGTGGAAAAAACACTTTTTGCACTTGTGATAGTGTTGAAAAACCACTTTTCGCACTTGTGTTAGTGTTGAAAAACCACTTTTCGCACTTGTGTTAGTGTTGAAAAACCACTTTTCGCACTTGTGTTGGTGCAGGAAACCACTTTTGCACTTGTATTAGTGTGGAAAAAACACTTTTTGCACTTGTGATAGTGTTGAAAAACCATTTTTCGCACATGTGTTAGTGTTGAAAAACCACTTTTCGCACTTGTGTTAGTGTTGAAAAACCACTTTTCGCACTTGTGTTGGTGCAGGAAACCACTTTTGCACTTGTATTAGTGTGGAAAAAACACTTTTTGCACATGTGTTAGTGTTGAAAAACCACTTTTCGCACTTGTGTTGGTGCAGGAAACCACTTTTGCACTTGTATTGGTGTGGAAAAAACACTTTTTGCACTTGTGATTGTGTTGAAAAACCACTTTTCGCACTTATGTTAGTGTTGAAAAACCACATTACGCACTTGTATGCGCTTGGAGGTATGCGCTCTACCGAGTGCCGCTCTAGTTTTATTTTACCTGGTTTTATGTGTCATTGTGGTGTCTGAAGGAAAGAAAAGATTTGTTGAAATGGAGAATGTGTTCATGTTTTCCGGTTTAGCACAACTGTATTAAGCTGTGGATGAAAGAAAACTGTTCTTTTTCAGGGAATCAAAGATGATTCCATCATCATCAATCAAAGACGTTGATCTGAACTCCTCACCTCCACACGATTCACCAAAGAAGGAGAAAAACACCCCGTAAAAGCGTGTGAAGTAAATAATTTCATTCACCCCCATCTGCACTTTTGAAAACTTGATTTTGGATATATCTACCTCAGGGAATGTACAATAAATTGACTTTTCAATCTTTTTCAACTTAGACACATGTTCGGAAGAGACAACAACAAGGAGCGTTGTGCGGATGTTTCACATTCCATGTGAGTAAGAGAATCACCTTTCAGGACGTCATGACATTCATTGTGCTCGCAATAGAAATGGTATTTCTTTGAGGAAACTAATGTGAATCTTGTCGTGTTTCGATCACATTTTGATCCATAATTATTTTCTATATTATCGATTGGAGGTTTCACGGCTGTGGTATTTCTATGCCTTTCCTCCATGGAGTTGTTTACCTGGGGTGGGAATCTTGATCCAGATATAAAGGGTCATGCGGGTGTTTTGTATGAAGAGCGAGTTTATCATATGTATAATATATATATACATCAGGAATACATCAGGAAGAAGATAATTGTTCTTTGGTCATTTATTGTTACATATCTTTTCTACCTGTCCCAGCTTGTATAATAATCATAAAAGTAGGACCGTGGGTCCTGAAGCTCACCTGGATCACGAGCTACAATCACTCAAACCCCCCACAGACCCTCTCAGACAATGATGTTTTTAATGTCGTGAACAAACCGTGAACAAACCGTGAGCCGGGAAACAATATCTCTCCGTTCTCAGGACCGAACTCTCTTATCTGTCTCCCTCTTCCAAATCCTGGTGGCGTCTGGTCAAATCTGTTTCTGGTGTTTGTTCCCCCTCCATCCCCTCCCTCACCTCAAATGTCCACACGGCTGACTCCGCACGTGAAAAAGCTGAATGCCTCAACTCTGTGTTTGCCTCTAAATCTTGTGTTCCAAACCCCTCCAAACCCCATGTGTTCCAAACCAGTGCAGGAAACCACTTTTGCACTTGTATTAGTGTGGAAAAAACACTTTTTGCACTTGTGATAGTGTTGAAAAACCACTTTTCGCACTTGTGTTGGTGCAGAAAACCACTTTTGCACTTGTATTAGTGTGGAAAAAACACTTTTAGCACTTGTGTTAGTGTTGAAAAACCACTTTTTGCACTTGCGTTAGTGTTGAAAAACCACTTTTCGCACTTGTGTTGGTGCAGGAAACCACTTTTGCACTTGTATTAGTGTGGAAAAAGCACTTTTCGCACTTGTGTTAGTGTTGAAAAACCACTTTTCGCACTTGTGTTAGTGTTGAAAAACCACTTTTCGCACTTGTGTTAGTGTTGAAAAACCACTTTTCGCACTTGTGTTGGTGCAGGAAACCACTTTTGCACTTGTTTTAGTGTGGAAAAAACACTTTTTGCACTTGTGATAGTGTTGAAAAACCACTATTCGCACTTGTGTTAGTGTTGAAAAACCACTTTTCGCACTTGTGTTGGTGCAGGAAACCACTTTTGCACTTGTATTAGTGTGGAAAAAACACTTTTTGCACTTGTGATATTGTTGAAAAACCACTTTTCGCACTTGTGTTAGTGTTGAAAAACCACTTTTCGCACTTGTGTTAGTGTTGAAAAACCACTTTTCGCACTTGTGTTGGTGCAGGAAACCACTTTTGCACGTGTATTAGTGTGGAAAAAACACTTTTCGCACTTGTGATATTGTTGAAAAACCACTTTTCGCACTTGTGTTTGTGTTGAAAAACCACTTTTCGCACTTGTGTTAGTGATGAAAAACCAATTTTCGCACTTGTGTTGGTGCAGGAAACCATTTTTGCACTTGTATTAGTGTGGAAAAAACACTTTTTGCACTTGTGATAGTGTTGAAAAACCACTTTTCACACTTGTGTTAGTGTTGAAAAACCACTTTTCGCACTTGTGTTAGTGTTGAAAAACCACTTTTCGCACTTGTGTTGGTGCAGGAAACCACTTTTGCACGTGTATTAGTGTGGAAAAAACACTTTTCGCACTTGTGTTTGTGTTGAAAAACCACTTTTCACACTTGTGTTAGTGTTGAAAAACCACATTTCGCACTTGTGTTGGTGCAGGAAACCACTTTTGCACTTGTATTAGTGTGGAAAAAACACTTTTTGCACTTGTGATAGTGTTGAAAAACCACTTTTCGCACCTGTGTTAGTGTTGAAAAACCACTTTTCGCACTTGTGTTAGTGTTGAAAAACCACTTTTCGCACTTGTGTTGGTGCAGGAAACCACTTTTGCACTTGTATTAGTGTGGAAAAAACACTTTTTGCACTTGTGATAGTGTTGAAAAACCACTTTTCACACTTGTGTTAGTGTTGAAAAACCACTTTTCGCACTTGTGTTAGTGTTGAAAAACCACTTTTCGCACTTGTGTTGGTGCATGAAACCACTTTTGCACGTGTATTAGTGTGGAAAAAACACTTTTTGCACTTGTGATTGTGTTGAAAAACCACTTTTCGCACTTGTGTTAGTGTTGAAAAACCACATTACGCACTTGTGTTGGTGCAGGAAACCACTTTTTGCACTTGTGTTAGTGTTGAAAAACCACTTTTCGCACTTGTGTTAGTGTTGAAAAACCACTTTTCGCACTTGTGTTGGTGCAGGAAACCACTTTTGCACTTGTATTAGTGTGGAAAAAACACTTTTTGCACTTGTGTTAGTGTTGAAAAACCACTTTTCGCACTTGTGTTAGTGTTGAAAAACCACTTTTTGCACTTGTGTTGGTGCAGGAAACCACTTTTGCACTTGTATTAGTGTGGAAAAAACACTTTTTGCACTTGTGATAGTGTTGAAAAACCACTTTTCGCACTTGTGTTAGTGTTGAAAAACCACTTTTCGCACTTGTGTTGGTGCAGAAAACCACTTTTGCACTTGTATTAGTGTGGAAAAAACACTTTTAGCACTTGTGTTAGTGTTGAAAAACCACTTTTTGCACTTGCGTTAGTGTTGAAAAACCACTTTTTGCACTTGTGTTGGTGCAGGAAACCACTTTTGCACTTGTATTAGTGTGGAAAAAGCACTTTTAGCACTTGTGTTAGTGTTGAAAAACCACTTTTCGCACTTGTGTTAGTGTTGAAAAACCACTTTTCGCACTTGTGTTAGTGTTGAAAAACCACTTTTCGCACTTGTGTTGGTGCAGGAAACCACTTTTGCACTTGTTTTAGTGTGGAAAAAACACTTTTTGCACTTGTGATAGTGTTGAAAAACCACTATTCGCACTTGTGTTAGTGTTGAAAAACCACTTTTCGCACTTGTGTTGGTGCAGGAAACCACTTTTGCACTTGTATTAGTGTGGAAAAAACACTTTTTGCACTTGTGATATTGTTGAAAAACCACTTTTCGCACTTGTGTTAGTGTTGAAAAACCACTTTTCGCACTTGTGTTAGTGTTGAAAAACCACTTTTCGCACTTGTGTTGGTGCAGGAAACCACTTTTGCACGTGTATTAGTGTGGAAAAAACACTTTTCGCACTTGTGATAGTGTTGAAAAACCACTTTTCGCACTTGTGTTTGTGTTGAAAAACCACTTTTCGCACTTGTGTTAGTGATGAAAAACCACTTTTTGCACTTGTGTTGGTGCAGGAAACCATTTTTGCACTTGTATTAGTGTGGAAAAAACACTTTTTGCACTTGTGATAGTGTTGAAAAACCACTTTTCACACTTGTGTTAGTGTTGAAAAACCACTTTTCGCACTTGTGTTAGTGTTGAAAAACCACTTTTCGCACTTGTGTTGGTGCAGGAAACCACTTTTGCACGTGTATTAGTGTGGAAAAAACACTTTTCGCACTTGTGTTTGTGTTGAAAAACCACTTTTCACACTTGTGTTAGTGTTGAAAAACCACTTTTCGCACTTGTGTTGGTGCAGGAAACCACTTTTGCACTTGTATTAGTGTGGAAAAAACACTTTTTGCACTTGTGATAGTGTTGAAAAACCACTTTTCGCACCTGTGTTAGTGTTGAAAAACAACTTTTCGCACTTGTGTTAGTGTTGAAAAACCACTTTTCGCACTTGTGTTGGTGCAGGAAACCACTTTTGCACTTGTATTAGTGTGGAAAAAACACTTTTTGCACTTGTGATTGTGTTGAAAAACCACTTTTCGCACATGTGTTAGTGTTGAAAAACCACATTACGCACTTGTGTTGGTGCAGGAAACCACTTTTGCACTTGTATTAGTGTGGAAAAAACACTTTTCGCACTTGTGTTTGTGTTGAAAAACCACTTTTCGCACTTGTGTTAGTGATGAAAAACCACTTTTCGCACTTGTGTTGGTGCAGGAAACCATTTTTGCACTTGTATTAGTGTGGAAAAAACACTTTTTGCACTTGTGATAGTGTTGAAAAACCACTTTTCGCACTTGTGTTAGTGTTGAAAAACCACTTTTCGCACTTGTGTTAGTGTTGAAAAACCACTTTTCGCACTTGTGTTGGTGCAGGAAACCACTTTTGCACTTGTATTAGTGTGGAAAAAACACTTTTTGCACTTGTGATAGTGTTGAAAAACCACTTTCGCACATGTGTTAGTGTTGAAAAACCACTTTTCGCACTTGTGTTAGTGTTGAAAAACCACTTTTCGCACTTGTGTTGGTGCAGGAAACCACTTTTGCACATGTATTAGTGTGGAAAAAACACTTTTTGCACTTGTGATAGTGTTGAAAAACCACTTTTCGCACTTGTGTTAGTGTTGAAAAACCACTTTACGCCCTTGTGTTGGTGCAGGAAACCACTTTTGCACTTGTATTAGTGTGGAAAAAACACTTTTCGCACTTGTGTTTGTGTTGAAAAACCACTTTTCGCACTTGTGTTAGTGTTGAAAAACCACTTTTCGCACTTGTGTTGGTGCAGGAAACCACTTTTGCACTTGTACTAGTGTGGAAAAAACACTTTTTGCACTTGTGATAGTGTTGAAAAACCACTTTTCGCACTTGTGTTAGTGTTGAAAAACCACTTTTCGCACTTGTGTTAGTGTTGAAAAACCACTTTTCGCACTTGTGTTGGTGCAGGAAACCACTTTTGCACTTGTATTAGTGTGGAAAAAACACTTTTTGCACTTGTGATAGTGTTGAAAAACCATTTTTCGCACATGTGTTAGTGTTGAAAAACCACTTTTCGCACTTGTGTTAGTGTTGAAAAACCACTTTTCGCACTTGTGTTGGTGCAGGAAACCACTTTTGCACTTGTATTAGTGTGGAAAAAACACTTTTTGCACATGTGTTAGTGTTGAAAAACCACTTTTCGCACTTGTGTTGGTGCAGGAAACCACTTTTGCACTTGTATTGCTGTGGAAAAAACACTTTTTGCACTTGTGATTGTGTTGAAAAACCACTTTTCGCACTTATGTTAGTGTTGAAAAACCACATTACGCACTTGTATGCGCTTGGAGGTATGCGCTCTACCGAGTGCCGCTCTAGTTTTATTTTACCTGGTTTTATGTGTCATTGTGGTGTCTGAAGGAAAGAAAAGATTTGTTGAAATGGAGAATGTGTTCATGTTTTCCGGTTTAGCACAACTGTATTAAGCTGTGGATGAAAGAAAACTGTTCTTTTTCAGGGAATCAAAGATGATTCCATCATCATCAATCAAAGACGTTGATCTGAACTCCTCACCTCCACACGATTCACCAAAGAAGGAGAAAAACACCCCGTAAAAGCGTGTGAAGTAAATAATTTCATTCACCCCCATCTGCACTTTTGAAAACTTGATTTTGGATATATCTACCTCAGGGAATGTACAATAAATTGACTTTTCAATCTTTTTCAACTTAGACACATGATCGGAAGAGACAACAACAAGGAGCGTTGTGCGGATGTTTCACATTCCATGTGAGTAAGAGAATCACCTTTCAGGACGTCATGACATTCATTGTGCTCGCAATAGAAATGGTATTTCTTTGAGGAAACTAATGTGAATCTTGTCGTGTTTCGATCACATTTTGATCCATAATTATTTTCTATATTATCGATTGGAGGTTTCACGGCTGTGGTATTTCTATGCCTTTCCTCCATGGAGTTGTTTACCTGGGGTGGGAATCTTGATCCAGATATAAAGGGTCATGCGGGTGTTTTGTATGAAGAGCGAGTTTATCATATGTATAATATATATATACATCAGGAATACATCAGGAAGAAGATAATTGTTCTTTGGTCATTTATTGTTACATATCTTTTCTACCTGTCCCAGCTTGTATAATAATCATAAAAGTAGGACCGTGGGTCCTGAAGCTCACCTGGATCACGAGCTACAATCACTCAAACCCCCCACAGACCCTCTCAGACAATGATGTTTTTAATGTCGTGAACAAACCGTGAACAAACCGTGAGCCGGGAAACAATATCTCTCCGTTCTCAGGACCGAACTCTCTTATCTGTCTCCCTCTTCCAAATCCTGGTGGCGTCTGGTCAAATCTGTTTCTGGTGTTTGTTCACCCTCCATCCCCTCCCTCACCTCAAATGTCCACACGGCTGACTCCGCACGTGAAAAAGCTGAATGCCTCAACTCTGTGTTTGCCTCTAAATCTTGTGTTCCAAACCCCTCCAAACCCCATGTGTTCCAAACCAGTGCAGGAAACCACTTTTGCACTTGTATTAGTGTGGAAAAAACACTTTTTGCACTTGTGATAGTGTTGAAAAACCACTTTTCGCACTTGTGTTAGTGTTGAAATACCACTTTTCGCACTTGTGTTAGTGTTGAAAAACCACTTTTCGCACTTGTGTTGGTGCAGGAAACCACTTTTGCACGTGTATTAGTGTGGAAAAAACACTTTTAGCACTTGTGTTAGTGTTGAAAAACCACTTTTTGCACTTGCGTTAGTGTTGAAAAACCACTTTTCGCACTTGTGTTGGTGCAGGAAACCACTTTTGCACTTGTATTAGTGTGGAAAAAGCACTTTTCGCACTTGTGTTAGTGTTGAAAAACCACTTTTCGCACTTGTGTTAGTGTTGAAAAACCACTTTTCGCACTTGTGTTAGTGTTGAAAAACCACTTTTCGCACTTGTGTTGGTGCAGGAAACCACTTTTGCACTTGTTTTAGTGTGGAAAAACACTTTTTGCACTTGTGATAGTGTTGAAAAACCACTATTCGCACTTGTGTTAGTGTTGAAAAACCACTTTTCGCACTTGTGTTGGTGCAGGAAACCACTTTTGCACTTGTATTAGTGTGGAAAAAACACTTTTTGCACTTGTGATATTGTTGAAAAACCACTTTTCGCACTTGTGTTAGTGTTGAAAAACCACATTACGCACTTGTATGCGCTTGGAGGTATGCGCTCTACCGAGTGCCGCTCTAGTTTTATTTTACCTGGTTTTATGTGTCATTGTGGTGTCTGAAGGAAAGAAAAGATTTGTTGAAATGGAGAATGTGTTCATGTTTTCCGGTTTAGCACAACTGTATTAAGCTGTGGATGAAAGAAAACTGTTCTTTTTCAGGGAATCAAAGATGATTCCATCATCATCAATCAAAGACGTTGATCTGAACTCCTCACCTCCACACGATTCACCAAAGAAGGAGAAAAACACCCCGTAAAAGCGTGTGAAGTAAATAATTTCATTCACCCCCATCTGCACTTTTGAAAACTTGATTTTGGATATATCTACCTCAGGGAATGTACAATAAATTGACTTTTCAATCTTTTTCAACTTAGACACATGATCGGAAGAGACAACAACAAGGAGCGTTGTGCGGATGTTTCACATTCCATGTGAGTAAGAGAATCACCTTTCAGGACGTCATGACATTCATTGTGCTCGCAATAGAAATGGTATTTCTTTGAGGAAACTAATGTGAATCTTGTCGTGTTTCGATCACATTTTGATCCATAATTATTTTCTATATTATCGATTGGAGGTTTCACGGCTGTGGTATTTCTATGCCTTTCCTCCATGGAGTTGTTTACCTGGGGTGGGAATCTTGATCCAGATATAAAGGGTCATGCGGGTGTTTTGTATGAAGAGCGAGTTTATCATATGTATAATATATATATACATCAGGAATACATCAGGAAGAAGATAATTGTTCTTTGGTCATTTATTGTTACATATCTTTTCTACCTGTCCCAGCTTGTATAATAATCATAAAAGTAGGACCGTGGGTCCTGAAGCTCACCTGGATCACGAGCTACAATCACTCAAACCCCCCACAGACCCTCTCAGACAATGATGTTTTTAATGTCGTGAACAAACCGTGAACAAACCGTGAGCCGGGAAACAATATCTCTCCGTTCTCAGGACCGAACTCTCTTATCTGTCTCCCTCTTCCAAATCCTGGTGGCGTCTGGTCAAATCTGTTTCTGGTGTTTGTTCACCCTCCATCCCCTCCCTCACCTCAAATGTCCACACGGCTGACTCCGCACGTGAAAAAGCTGAATGCCTCAACTCTGTGTTTGCCTCTAAATCTTGTGTTCCAAACCCCTCCAAACCCCATGTGTTCCAAACCAGTGCAGGAAACCACTTTTGCACTTGTATTAGTGTGGAAAAAACACTTTTTGCACTTGTGATAGTGTTGAAAAACCACTTTTCGCACTTGTGTTAGTGTTGAAATACCACTTTTCGCACTTGTGTTAGTGTTGAAAAACCACTTTTCGCACTTGTGTTGGTGCAGGAAACCACTTTTGCACGTGTATTAGTGTGGAAAAAACACTTTTAGCACTTGTGTTAGTGTTGAAAAACCACTTTTTGCACTTGCGTTAGTGTTGAAAAACCACTTTTCGCACTTGTGTTGGTGCAGGAAACCACTTTTGCACTTGTATTAGTGTGGAAAAAGCACTTTTCGCACTTGTGTTAGTGTTGAAAAACCACTTTTCGCACTTGTGTTAGTGTTGAAAAACCACTTTTCGCACTTGTGTTAGTGTTGAAAAACCACTTTTCGCACTTGTGTTGGTGCAGGAAACCACTTTTGCACTTGTTTTAGTGTGGAAAAACACTTTTTGCACTTGTGATAGTGTTGAAAAACCACTATTCGCACTTGTGTTAGTGTTGAAAAACCACTTTTCGCACTTGTGTTGGTGCAGGAAACCACTTTTGCACTTGTATTAGTGTGGAAAAAACACTTTTTGCACTTGTGATATTGTTGAAAAACCACTTTTCGCACTTGTGTTAGTGTTGAAAAACCACTTTTCGCACTTGTGTTAGTGTTGAAAAACCACTTTTCGCACTTGTGTTGGTGCAGGAAACCATTTTTGCACTTGTATTAGTGTGGAAAAAACACTTTTTGCACTTGTGATAGTGTTGAAAAACCACTTTTCACACTTGTGTTAGTGTTGAAAAACCACTTTTCGCACTTGTGTTAGTGTTGAAAAACCACTTTTCGCACTTGTGTTGGTGCAGGAAACCACTTTTGCACGTGTATTAGTGTGGAAAAAACACTTTTCGCACTTGTGTTTGTGTTGAAAAACCACTTTTCACACTTGTGTTAGTGTTGAAAAACCACTTTTCACACTTGTGTTAGTGTTGAAAAACCACTTTTCGCACTTGTGTTGGTGCAGGAAACCACTTTTGCACTTGTATTAGTGTGGAAAAAACACTTTTTGCACTTGTGATAGTGTTGAAAAACCACTTTTCGCACTTGTGTTAGTGTTGAAAAACAACTTTTCGCACTTGTGTTAGTGTTGAAAAACCACTTTTCGCACTTGTGTTGGTGCAGGAAACCACTTTTGCACTTGTATTAGTGTGGAAAAAACACTTTTTGCACTTGTGATTGTGTTGAAAAACCACTTTTCGCACATGTGTTAGTGTTGAAAAACCACATTACGCACTTGTGTTGGTGCAGGAAACCACTTTTGCACTTGTGTTGGTGCAGGAAACCACTTTTGCACTTGTATTAGTGTGGAAAAAACACTTTTCGCACTTGTGTTTGTGTTGAAAAACCACTTTTCGCACTTGTGTTAGTGATGAAAAACCACTTTTCGCACTTGTGTTGGTGCAGGAAACCATTTTTGCACTTGTATTAGTGTGGAAAAAACACTTTTTGCACTTGTGATAGTGTTGAAAAACCACTTTTCGCACTTGTGTTAGTGTTGAAAAACCACTTTTCGCACTTGTGTTAGTGTTGAAAAACCACTTTTCGCACTTGTGTTGGTGCAGGAAACCACTTTTGCACTTGTATTAGTGTGGAAAAAACACTTTTTGCACTTGTGATAGTGTTGAAAAACCACTTTTCGCACATGTGTTAGTGTTGAAAAACCACTTTTCGCACTTGTGTTAGTGTTGAAAAACCACTTTTCGCACTTGTTTTGGTGCAGGAAACCACTTTTGCACTTGTATTAGTGTGGAAAAAACACTTTTTGCACTTGTGATAGTGTTGAAAAAACACTTTTTGCACTTGTGTTAGTGTTGAAAAACCACTTTACGCACTTGTGTTGGTGCAGGAAACCACTTTTGCACTTGTATTAGTGTGGAAAAAACACTTTTCGCACTTGTGTTTGTGTTGAAAAACCACTTTTCGCACTTGTGTTAGTGTTGAAAAACCACTTTTCGCACTTGTGTTGGTGCAGGAAACCACTTTTGCACTTGTACTAGTGTGGAAAAAAGACTTTTTGCACTTGTGATAGTGTTGAAAAACCACTTTTCGCACTTGTGTTAGTGTTGAAAAACCACTTTTCGCACTTGTGTTAGTGTTGAAAAACCACTTTTCGCACTTGTGTTGGTGCAGGAAACCACTTTTGCACTTGTATTAGTGTGGAAAAAACACTTTTTGCACTTGTGATAGTGTTGAAAAACCATTTTTCGCTCATGTGTTAGTGTTGAAAAACCACTTTTCGCACTTGTGTTAGTGTTGAAAAACCACTTTTCGCACTTGTGTTGGTGCAGGAAACCACTTTTGCACTTGTATTAGTGTGGAAAAAACACTTTTTGCACATGTGTTAGTGTTGAAAAACCACTTTTCGCACTTGTGTTGGTGCAGGAATCCACTTTTGCACTTGTATTGGTGTGGAAAAAACACTTTTTGCACTTGTGATTGTGTTGAAAAACCACTTTTCGCACTTGTGTTAGTGTTGAAAAACCACATTACGCACTTGTATGCGCTTGGAGGTATGCGCTCTACCGAGTGCCGCTCTAGTTTTATTTTACCTGGTTTTATGTGTCATTGTGGTGTCTGAAGGAAAGAAAAGATTTGTTGAAATGGAGAATGTGTTCATGTTTTCCGGTTTAGCACAACTGTATTAAGCTATGGATGAAAGAAAACTGTTCTTTTTCAGGGAATTAAAGATGATTCCATCATCATCAATCAAAGACGTTGATCTGAACTCCTCACCTCCACACGATCCACCAAAGAAGGAGAAAAACACCCCGTAAAAGCATGTGAAGTAAATAATTTCATTCACCCCCATCTGCACTTTTGAAAACTTGATTTTGGATATATCTACCTCAGGGAATGTACAATAAATTGACTTTTCAATCTTTTTCAACTTAGACACATGTTCGGAAGAGACAACAACAAGGAGCGTTGTGCGGACGTTTCACATTCCATGTGAGTAAGAGAATCACCTTTCAGGACGTCATGACATTCATTGTGCTCACAATAGAAATGGTATTTCTTTGAGGAAACTAATGTGAATCTTGTCGTGTTTCGATCACATTTTGATCCATAATTATTTTCTATATTATCGATTGGAGGTTTCACGGCTGTGGGATTTCTATGACGTGCCTCCATGGAGTTGTTTACCTGGGGTGGGAATCTTGATCCAGATATAAAGGGTCATGCGGGTGTTTTGTATGAAGAGCGAGTTTATCATATGTATAATATATATATACATCAGGAATACATCAGGAAGAAGATAATTGTTCTTTGGTCATTTATTGTTACATATCTTTTCTACCTGTCCCAGCTTGTATAATAATCATAAAAGTAGGACCGTGGGTCCTGAAGCTCACCTGGATCACGAGCTACAATCACTCAAACCCCCCACAGACCCTCTCAGACAATGATGTTTTTAATGTCGTGAACAAACCGTGAACAAACCGTGAGCCGGGAAACAATATCTCTCCGTTCTCAGGACCGAACTCTCTTATCTGTCTCCCTCTTCCAAATCCTGGTGGCGTCTGGTCAAATCTGTTTCTGGTGTTTGTTCCCCCTCCATCCCCTCCCTCACCTCAAATGTCCACACGGCTGACTCCGCACGTGAAAAAGCTGAATGCCTCAACTCTGTGTTTGCCTCTAAATCTTGTGTTCCAAACCCCTCCAAACCCCATGTGTTCCAAACCAGTGCAGGAAACCACTTTTGCACTTGTATTAGTGTGGAAAAAACACTTTTTGCACTTGTGATAGTGTTGAAAAACCACTTTTCGCACTTGTGTTAGTGTTGAAATACCACTTTTCGCACTTGTGTTAGTGTTGAAAAACCACTTTTCGCACTTGTGTTGGTGCAGGAAACCACTTTTGCACTTGTATTAGTGTGGAAAAAACACTTTTTGCACTTGTGATAGTGTTGAAAAACCACTTTTCGCACTTGTGTTAGTGTTGAAAAACCACTTTTCGCACTTGTGTTGGTGCAGAAAACCACTTTTGCACTTGTATTAGTGTGGAAAAAAGACTTTTAGCACTTGTGTTAGTGTTGAAAAACCACTTTTTGCACTTGCGTTAGTGTTGAAAAACCACTTTTCGCACTTGTGTTGGTGCAGGAAACCACTTTTGCACTTGTATTAGTGTGGAAAAAGCACTTTTCGCACTTGTGTTAGTGTTGAAAAACCACTTTTCGCACTTGTGTTAGTGTTGAAAAACCACTTTTCGCACTTGTGTTAGTGTTGAAAAACCACTTTTCGCACTTGTGTTGGTGCAGGAAACCACTTTTGCACTTGTTTTAGTGTGGAAAAAACACTTTTTGCACTTGTGATAGTGTTGAAAAACCACTATTCGCACTTGTGTTAGTGTTGAAAAACAACTTTTCGCACTTGTGTTGGTGCAGGAAACCACTTTTGCACTTGTATTAGTGTGGAAAAAACACTTTTTGCACTTGTGATATTGTTGAAAAACCACTTTTCGCACTTGTGTTAGTGTTGAAAAACCACTTTTCGCACTTGTGTTAGTGTTGAAAAACCACTTTTCGCACTTGTGTTGGTGCAGGAAACCACTTTTGCACGTGTATTAGTGTGGAAAAAACACTTTTCGCACTTGTGATAGTGTTGAAAAACCACTTTTCGCACTTGTGTTTGTGTTGAAAAACCACTTTTCGCACTTGTGTTAGTGATGAAAAACCACTTTTCGCACTTGTGTTGGTGCAGGAAACCATTTTTGCACTTGTATTAGTGTGGAAAAAAGACTTTTTGCACTTGTGATAGTGTTGAAAAACCACTTTTCACACTTGTGTTAGTGTTGAAAAACCACTTTTCGCACTTGTGTTAGTGTTGAAAAACCACTTTTCGCACTTGTGTTGGTGCAGGAAACCACTTTTGCACGTGTATTAGTGTGGAAAAAACACTTTTCGCACTTGTGTTTGTGTTGAAAAACCACTTTTCACACTTGTGTTAGTGTTGAAAAACCACTTTTCGCACTTGTGTTGGTGCAGGAAACCACTTTTGCACTTGTATTAGTGTGGAAAAAACACTTTTTGCACTTGTGATAGTGTTGAAAAACCACTTTTCGCACTTGTGTTAGTGTTGAAAAACAACTTTTCGCACTTGTGTTAGTGTTGAAAAACCACTTTTCGCACTTGTGTTGGTGCAGGAAACCACTTTTGCACTTGTATTAGTGTGGAAAAAACACTTTTTGCACTAGTGATTGTGTTGAAAAACCACTTTTCGCACATGTGTTAGTGTTGAAAAACCACATTACGCACTTGTGTTGGTGCAGGAAACCACTTTTGCACTTGTATTAGTGTGGAAAAAACACTTTTCGCACTTGTGTTTGTGTTGAAAAACCACTTTTCGCACTTGTGTTAGTGATGAAAAACCACTTTTCGCACTTGTGTTGGTGCAGGAAACCATTTTTGCACTTGTATTAGTGTGGAAAAAACACTTTTTCCACTTGTGATAGTGTTGAAAAACCACTTTTCGCACTTGTGTTAGTGTTGAAAAACCACTTTTCGCACTTGTGTTAGTGTTGGAAAACCACTTTTCGCACTTGTGTTGGTGCAGGAAACCACTTTTGCACTTGTATTAGCGTGGAAAAAACACTTTTTGCACTTGTGATAGTGTTGAAAAACCACTTTTCGCACTTGTGTTAGTGTTGAAAAACCACTTTTCGCACTTGTGTTGGTGCAGGAAACCACTTTTGCACTTGTATTAGTGTGGAAAAACACTTTTCGCACTTGTGTTAGTGTTGAAAAACCACTTTTCGCACTTGTGTTAGTGTTGAAAAACCACTTTTCGCACTTGTGTTAGTGTTGAAAAACCACTTTTCGCACTTGTGTTGGTGCAGGAAACCACTTTTGCACTTGTATTAGTGTGGAAAAAACACTTTTCACACTTGTATTAGTGTTGAAAAACGACTTTTCGCACTTGTGTTAGTGTTGAAAAACCACTTTTCGCACTTGTGTTAGTGTTGAAAAACCACTTTTCGCACTTGTGTTGGTGCAGGTAACCACTTTTGCACTTGTATTAGTGGAGAAAAAACACTTTTTGCACATGTGATAGTGTTGAAAAAACACTTTTCGCACTTGTGTTAGTGTTGAAAAACCACTTTTCGCACTTGTGTTAGTGTTGAAAAACCACTTTTCGCACTTCTGTTGGTGCAGGAAACCACTTTTGCACTTGTAATAGTGTGGAAAAAACACTTTTTGCACTTGTGATAGTGTTGAAAAAACACTTTTTGCACTTGTGATAGTGTTGAAAAACCACTTTTCGCACTTGTGTTAGTGTTGAAAAACCACTTTTCGCACTTGTGTTAGTGTTGAAAAACCACATTTCGCACCTGTGATGGTGCAGGAAACCACTTTTGCACTTGTATTAGTGTGGACAAAACACTTTTCGCACTTGTGTTAGTGTTGAAAAACCACTTTTCACACTTGTGTTAGTGTTGAAAAACCACTTTTCGCACTTGTGTTAGTGTTGAAAAACCACTTTTCGCACTTGTGTTGGTGCAGGAAACCACTTTTGCACTTGTATTAGTGTGGAAAATACACTTTTCGCACTTGTGTTAGTGTTGAAAAACCACTTTTCGCACTTGTGTTAGTGTTGAAAAACCACTTTTCGCACTTGTGTTGGTGCAGGAAACCACTTTTGCACTTGTATTAGTGTGGAAAAAACACTTTTCGCACTTGTGTTAGTGTTGAAAAACCACTTTTCGCACTTGTGTTAGTGTTGAAAAACCACTTTTCGCACTTTTGTTGGTGCAGGAAACCACTTTTGCACTTGTATTAGTGTGGAAAAAACACTTTTCGCACTTGTGTTAGTGTTGAAAAACCACTTTTCGCACTTGTGTTAGTGTTGAAAAACCACTTTTCGCACTTGTGTTAGTGTTGAAAAACCACTTTCGCACTTGTGTTGGTGCAGGAAACCACTTTTGCACTTGTATTAGTTTGGAAAAAACACTTTTCGCACTTGTGTTAGTGTTGAAAAACCACTTTCCGCACTTGTGTTAGTGTTGAAAAACCACTTTTCGCACTTGTGTTAGTGTTGAAAAACCACTTTTCGCACTTGTGTTAGTGTTGAAAAACCACTTTTCGCACTTGTGTTGGTGTAGGAAACCACTTTTGCACTTGTATTAGTGTGGAAAAACACTTTTCGAACTTGTGTTAGTGTTGAAAAACCACTTTTCGCACTTGTGTTAGTGTTGAAAAACCACTTTTCGCACTTGTGTTAGTGTTGAAAAACCACTTTTCGCACTTGTGTTGGTGCAGGAAATCACTTTTGCACTTGTATTAGTGTGGAAAAAACACTTTTTGCACTTGTGATAGTGTTGAAAAACCACTTTTCGCACTTGTGTTAGTGTTGAAAAACCACTTTTCGCACTTGTGTTAGTGTTGAAAAACCACTTTTCGCACTTGTGTTGGTGCGGGAAACCACTTTTGCACTTGTATTAGTGTGGAAAAAACACTTTTCGCACTTGTGTTAGTGTTGAAAAACCACTTTTCGCACTTGTGTTAGTGTTGAAAAACCACTTTTCGCACTTGTGTTGGTGCAGGAAACCACTTTTGCACTTGTATTAGTGTGGAAAAAGCACTTTTCGCACTTGTGTTAGTGTTGAAAAACCACTTTTCGCACTTGTGTTAGTGTTGAAAAACCACTTTTCGCACTTGTGTTAGTGTTGAAAAACCACTTTTCGCACTTGTGTTGGTGCAGGAAACCACTTTTGCACTTGTTTTAGTGTGGAAAAACACTTTTTGCACTTGTGATAGTGTTGAAAAACCACTATTCGCACTTGTGTTAGTGTTGAAAAACCACTTTTCGCACTTGTGTTGGTGCAGGAAACCACTTTTGCACTTGTATTAGTGTGGAAAAAACACTTTTTGCACTTGTGATATTGTTGAAAAACCACTTTTCGCACTTGTGTTAGTGTTGAAAAACCACTTTTCGCACTTGTGTTAGTGTTGAAAAACCACTTTTCGCACTTGTGTTGGTGCAGGAAACCATTTTTGCACTTGTATTAGTGTGGAAAAAACACTTTTTGCACTTGTGATAGTGTTGAAAAACCACTTTTCACACTTGTGTTAGTGTTGAAAAACCACTTTTCGCACTTGTGTTAGTGTTGAAAAACCACTTTTCGCACTTGTGTTGGTGCAGGAAACCACTTTTGCACGTGTATTAGTGTGGAAAAAACACTTTTCGCACTTGTGTTTGTGTTGAAAAACCACTTTTCACACTTGTGTTAGTGTTGAAAAACCACTTTTCACACTTGTGTTAGTGTTGAAAAACCACTTTTCGCACTTGTGTTGGTGCAGGAAACCACTTTTGCACTTGTATTAGTGTGGAAAAAACACTTTTTGCACTTGTGATAGTGTTGAAAAACCACTTTTCGCACTTGTGTTAGTGTTGAAAAACAACTTTTCGCACTTGTGTTAGTGTTGAAAAACCACTTTTCGCACTTGTGTTGGTGCAGGAAACCACTTTTGCACTTGTATTAGTGTGGAAAAAACACTTTTTGCACTTGTGATTGTGTTGAAAAACCACTTTTCGCACATGTGTTAGTGTTGAAAAACCACATTACGCACTTGTGTTGGTGCAGGAAACCACTTTTGCACTTGTGTTGGTGCAGGAAACCACTTTTGCACTTGTATTAGTGTGGAAAAAACACTTTTCGCACTTGTGTTTGTGTTGAAAAACCACTTTTCGCACTTGTGTTAGTGATGAAAAACCACTTTTCGCACTTGTGTTGGTGCAGGAAACCATTTTTGCACTTGTATTAGTGTGGAAAAAACACTTTTTGCACTTGTGATAGTGTTGAAAAACCACTTTTCGCACTTGTGTTAGTGTTGAAAAACCACTTTTCGCACTTGTGTTAGTGTTGAAAAACCACTTTTCGCACTTGTGTTGGTGCAGGAAACCACTTTTGCACTTGTATTAGTGTGGAAAAAACACTTTTTGCACTTGTGATAGTGTTGAAAAACCACTTTTCGCACATGTGTTAGTGTTGAAAAACCACTTTTCGCACTTGTGTTAGTGTTGAAAAACCACTTTTCGCACTTGTTTTGGTGCAGGAAACCACTTTTGCACTTGTATTAGTGTGGAAAAAACACTTTTTGCACTTGTGATAGTGTTGAAAAAACACTTTTTGCACTTGTGTTAGTGTTGAAAAACCACTTTACGCACTTGTGTTGGTGCAGGAAACCACTTTTGCACTTGTATTAGTGTGGAAAAAACACTTTTCGCACTTGTGTTTGTGTTGAAAAACCACTTTTCGCACTTGTGTTAGTGTTGAAAAACCACTTTTCGCACTTGTGTTGGTGCAGGAAACCACTTTTGCACTTGTACTAGTGTGGAAAAAAGACTTTTTGCACTTGTGATAGTGTTGAAAAACCACTTTTCGCACTTGTGTTAGTGTTGAAAAACCACTTTTCGCACTTGTGTTAGTGTTGAAAAACCACTTTTCGCACTTGTGTTGGTGCAGGAAACCACTTTTGCACTTGTATTAGTGTGGAAAAAACACTTTTTGCACTTGTGATAGTGTTGAAAAACCATTTTTCGCTCATGTGTTAGTGTTGAAAAACCACTTTTCGCACTTGTGTTAGTGTTGAAAAACCACTTTTCGCACTTGTGTTGGTGCAGGAAACCACTTTTGCACTTGTATTAGTGTGGAAAAAACACTTTTTGCACATGTGTTAGTGTTGAAAAACCACTTTTCGCACTTGTGTTGGTGCAGGAATCCACTTTTGCACTTGTATTGGTGTGGAAAAAACACTTTTTGCACTTGTGATTGTGTTGAAAAACCACTTTTCGCACTTGTGTTAGTGTTGAAAAACCACATTACGCACTTGTATGCGCTTGGAGGTATGCGCTCTACCGAGTGCCGCTCTAGTTTTATTTTACCTGGTTTTATGTGTCATTGTGGTGTCTGAAGGAAAGAAAAGATTTGTTGAAATGGAGAATGTGTTCATGTTTTCCGGTTTAGCACAACTGTATTAAGCTATGGATGAAAGAAAACTGTTCTTTTTCAGGGAATTAAAGATGATTCCATCATCATCAATCAAAGACGTTGATCTGAACTCCTCACCTCCACACGATCCACCAAAGAAGGAGAAAAACACCCCGTAAAAGCATGTGAAGTAAATAATTTCATTCACCCCCATCTGCACTTTTGAAAACTTGATTTTGGATATATCTACCTCAGGGAATGTACAATAAATTGACTTTTCAATCTTTTTCAACTTAGACACATGTTCGGAAGAGACAACAACAAGGAGCGTTGTGCGGACGTTTCACATTCCATGTGAGTAAGAGAATCACCTTTCAGGACGTCATGACATTCATTGTGCTCACAATAGAAATGGTATTTCTTTGAGGAAACTAATGTGAATCTTGTCGTGTTTCGATCACATTTTGATCCATAATTATTTTCTATATTATCGATTGGAGGTTTCACGGCTGTGGGATTTCTATGACGTGCCTCCATGGAGTTGTTTACCTGGGGTGGGAATCTTGATCCAGATATAAAGGGTCATGCGGGTGTTTTGTATGAAGAGCGAGTTTATCATATGTATAATATATATATACATCAGGAATACATCAGGAAGAAGATAATTGTTCTTTGGTCATTTATTGTTACATATCTTTTCTACCTGTCCCAGCTTGTATAATAATCATAAAAGTAGGACCGTGGGTCCTGAAGCTCACCTGGATCACGAGCTACAATCACTCAAACCCCCCACAGACCCTCTCAGACAATGATGTTTTTAATGTCGTGAACAAACCGTGAACAAACCGTGAGCCGGGAAACAATATCTCTCCGTTCTCAGGACCGAACTCTCTTATCTGTCTCCCTCTTCCAAATCCTGGTGGCGTCTGGTCAAATCTGTTTCTGGTGTTTGTTCCCCCTCCATCCCCTCCCTCACCTCAAATGTCCACACGGCTGACTCCGCACGTGAAAAAGCTGAATGCCTCAACTCTGTGTTTGCCTCTAAATCTTGTGTTCCAAACCCCTCCAAACCCCATGTGTTCCAAACCAGTGCAGGAAACCACTTTTGCACTTGTATTAGTGTGGAAAAAACACTTTTTGCACTTGTGATAGTGTTGAAAAACCACTTTTCGCACTTGTGTTAGTGTTGAAATACCACTTTTCGCACTTGTGTTAGTGTTGAAAAACCACTTTTCGCACTTGTGTTGGTGCAGGAAACCACTTTTGCACTTGTATTAGTGTGGAAAAAACACTTTTTGCACTTGTGATAGTGTTGAAAAACCACTTTTCGCACTTGTGTTAGTGTTGAAAAACCACTTTTCGCACTTGTGTTGGTGCAGAAAACCACTTTTGCACTTGTATTAGTGTGGAAAAAAGACTTTTAGCACTTGTGTTAGTGTTGAAAAACCACTTTTTGCACTTGCGTTAGTGTTGAAAAACCACTTTTCGCACTTGTGTTGGTGCAGGAAACCACTTTTGCACTTGTATTAGTGTGGAAAAAGCACTTTTCGCACTTGTGTTAGTGTTGAAAAACCACTTTTCGCACTTGTGTTAGTGTTGAAAAACCACTTTTCGCACTTGTGTTAGTGTTGAAAAACCACTTTTCGCACTTGTGTTGGTGCAGGAAACCACTTTTGCACTTGTTTTAGTGTGGAAAAAACACTTTTTGCACTTGTGATAGTGTTGAAAAACCACTATTCGCACTTGTGTTAGTGTTGAAAAACAACTTTTCGCACTTGTGTTGGTGCAGGAAACCACTTTTGCACTTGTATTAGTGTGGAAAAAACACTTTTTGCACTTGTGATATTGTTGAAAAACCACTTTTCGCACTTGTGTTAGTGTTGAAAAACCACTTTTCGCACTTGTGTTAGTGTTGAAAAACCACTTTTCGCACTTGTGTTGGTGCAGGAAACCACTTTTGCACGTGTATTAGTGTGGAAAAAACACTTTTCGCACTTGTGATAGTGTTGAAAAACCACTTTTCGCACTTGTGTTTGTGTTGAAAAACCACTTTTCGCACTTGTGTTAGTGATGAAAAACCACTTTTCGCACTTGTGTTGGTGCAGGAAACCATTTTTGCACTTGTATTAGTGTGGAAAAAAGACTTTTTGCACTTGTGATAGTGTTGAAAAACCACTTTTCACACTTGTGTTAGTGTTGAAAAACCACTTTTCGCACTTGTGTTAGTGTTGAAAAACCACTTTTCGCACTTGTGTTGGTGCAGGAAACCACTTTTGCACGTGTATTAGTGTGGAAAAAACACTTTTCGCACTTGTGTTTGTGTTGAAAAACCACTTTTCACACTTGTGTTAGTGTTGAAAAACCACTTTTCGCACTTGTGTTGGTGCAGGAAACCACTTTTGCACTTGTATTAGTGTGGAAAAAACACTTTTTGCACTTGTGATAGTGTTGAAAAACCACTTTTCGCACTTGTGTTAGTGTTGAAAAACAACTTTTCGCACTTGTGTTAGTGTTGAAAAACCACTTTTCGCACTTGTGTTGGTGCAGGAAACCACTTTTGCACTTGTATTAGTGTGGAAAAAACACTTTTTGCACTAGTGATTGTGTTGAAAAACCACTTTTCGCACATGTGTTAGTGTTGAAAAACCACATTACGCACTTGTGTTGGTGCAGGAAACCACTTTTGCACTTGTATTAGTGTGGAAAAAACACTTTTCGCACTTGTGTTTGTGTTGAAAAACCACTTTTCGCACTTGTGTTAGTGATGAAAAACCACTTTTCGCACTTGTGTTGGTGCAGGAAACCATTTTTGCACTTGTATTAGTGTGGAAAAAACACTTTTTCCACTTGTGATAGTGTTGAAAAACCACTTTTCGCACTTGTGTTAGTGTTGAAAAACCACTTTTCGCACTTGTGTTAGTGTTGGAAAACCACTTTTCGCACTTGTGTTGGTGCAGGAAACCACTTTTGCACTTGTATTAGCGTGGAAAAAACACTTTTTGCACTTGTGATAGTGTTGAAAAACCACTTTTCGCACTTGTGTTAGTGTTGAAAAACCACTTTTCGCACTTGTGTTGGTGCAGGAAACCACTTTTGCACTTGTATTAGTGTGGAAAAACACTTTTCGCACTTGTGTTAGTGTTGAAAAACCACTTTTCGCACTTGTGTTAGTGTTGAAAAACCACTTTTCGCACTTGTGTTAGTGTTGAAAAACCACTTTTCGCACTTGTGTTGGTGCAGGAAACCACTTTTGCACTTGTATTAGTGTGGAAAAAACACTTTTCACACTTGTATTAGTGTTGAAAAACGACTTTTCGCACTTGTGTTAGTGTTGAAAAACCACTTTTCGCACTTGTGTTAGTGTTGAAAAACCACTTTTCGCACTTGTGTTGGTGCAGGTAACCACTTTTGCACTTGTATTAGTGGAGAAAAAACACTTTTTGCACATGTGATAGTGTTGAAAAAACACTTTTCGCACTTGTGTTAGTGTTGAAAAACCACTTTTCGCACTTGTGTTAGTGTTGAAAAACCACTTTTCGCACTTCTGTTGGTGCAGGAAACCACTTTTGCACTTGTAATAGTGTGGAAAAAACACTTTTTGCACTTGTGATAGTGTTGAAAAAACACTTTTTGCACTTGTGATAGTGTTGAAAAACCACTTTTCGCACTTGTGTTAGTGTTGAAAAACCACTTTTCGCACTTGTGTTAGTGTTGAAAAACCACATTTCGCACCTGTGATGGTGCAGGAAACCACTTTTGCACTTGTATTAGTGTGGACAAAACACTTTTCGCACTTGTGTTAGTGTTGAAAAACCACTTTTCACACTTGTGTTAGTGTTGAAAAACCACTTTTCGCACTTGTGTTAGTGTTGAAAAACCACTTTTCGCACTTGTGTTGGTGCAGGAAACCACTTTTGCACTTGTATTAGTGTGGAAAATACACTTTTCGCACTTGTGTTAGTGTTGAAAAACCACTTTTCGCACTTGTGTTAGTGTTGAAAAACCACTTTTCGCACTTGTGTTGGTGCAGGAAACCACTTTTGCACTTGTATTAGTGTGGAAAAAACACTTTTCGCACTTGTGTTAGTGTTGAAAAACCACTTTTCGCACTTGTGTTAGTGTTGAAAAACCACTTTTCGCACTTTTGTTGGTGCAGGAAACCACTTTTGCACTTGTATTAGTGTGGAAAAAACACTTTTCGCACTTGTGTTAGTGTTGAAAAACCACTTTTCGCACTTGTGTTAGTGTTGAAAAACCACTTTTCGCACTTGTGTTAGTGTTGAAAAACCACTTTTCGCACTTGTGTTAGTGTTGAAAAACCACTTTTCGCACTTGTGTTAGTGTTGAAAAACCACTTTTCGCACTTGTGTTGGTGTAGGAAACCACTTTTGCACTTGTATTAGTGTGGAAAAACACTTTTCGAACTTGTGTTAGTGTTGAAAAACCACTTTTCGCACTTGTGTTAGTGTTGAAAAACCACTTTTCGCACTTGTGTTAGTGTTGAAAAACCACTTTTCGCACTTGTGTTGGTGCAGGAAATCACTTTTGCACTTGTATTAGTGTGGAAAAAACACTTTTTGCACTTGTGATAGTGTTGAAAAACCACTTTTCGCACTTGTGTTAGTGTTGAAAAACCACTTTTCGCACTTGTGTTAGTGTTGAAAAACCACTTTTCGCACTTGTGTTGGTGCGGGAAACCACTTTTGCACTTGTATTAGTGTGGAAAAAACACTTTTCGCACTTGTGTTAGTGTTGAAAAACCACTTTTCGCACTTGTGTTAGTGTTGAAAAACCACTTTTCGCACTTGTGTTGGTGCAGGAAACCACTTTTGCACTTGTATTAGTGTGGAAAAAACACTTTTCGCACTTGTGTTAGTGTTGAAAAACCACTTTTCGCACTTGTGTTGGTGCAGAAAACCACTTTTGCACTTGTATTAGTGTGGAAAAAAGACTTTTAGCACTTGTGTTAGTGTTGAAAAACCACTTTTTGCACTTGCGTTAGTGTTGAAAAACCACTTTTCGCACTTGTGTTGGTGCAGGAAACCACTTTTGCACTTGTATTAGTGTGGAAAAAGCACTTTTCGCACTTGTGTTAGTGTTGAAAAACCACTTTTCGCACTTGTGTTAGTGTTGAAAAACCACTTTTCGCACTTGTGTTAGTGTTGAAAAACCACTTTTCGCACTTGTGTTGGTGCAGGAAACCACTTTTGCACTTGTTTTAGTGTGGAAAAAACACTTTTTGCACTTGTGATAGTGTTGAAAAACCACTATTCGCACTTGTGTTAGTGTTGAAAAACAACTTTTCGCACTTGTGTTGGTGCAGGAAACCACTTTTGCACTTGTATTAGTGTGGAAAAAACACTTTTTGCACTTGTGATATTGTTGAAAAACCACTTTTCGCACTTGTGTTAGTGTTGAAAAACCACTTTTCGCACTTGTGTTGGTGCAGGAATCCACTTTTGCACTTGTATTGGTGTGGAAAAAACACTTTTTGCACTTGTGATTGTGTTGAAAAACCACTTTTCGCACTTGTGTTAGTGTTGAAAAACCACATTACGCACTTGTATGCGCTTGGAGGTATGCGCTCTACCGAGTGCCGCTCTAGTTTTATTTTACCTGGTTTTATGTGTCATTGTGGTGTCTGAAGGAAAGAAAAGATTTGTTGAAATGGAGAATGTGTTCATGTTTTCCGGTTTAGCACAACTGTATTAAGCTATGGATGAAAGAAAACTGTTCTTTTTCAGGGAATTAAAGATGATTCCATCATCATCAATCAAAGACGTTGATCTGAACTCCTCACCTCCACACGATCCACCAAAGAAGGAGAAAAACACCCCGTAAAAGCATGTGAAGTAAATAATTTCATTCACCCCCATCTGCACTTTTGAAAACTTGATTTTGGATATATCTACCTCAGGGAATGTACAATAAATTGACTTTTCAATCTTTTTCAACTTAGACACATGTTCGGAAGAGACAACAACAAGGAGCGTTGTGCGGACGTTTCACATTCCATGTGAGTAAGAGAATCACCTTTCAGGACGTCATGACATTCATTGTGCTCACAATAGAAATGGTATTTCTTTGAGGAAACTAATGTGAATCTTGTCGTGTTTCGATCACATTTTGATCCATAATTATTTTCTATATTATCGATTGGAGGTTTCACGGCTGTGGGATTTCTATGACGTGCCTCCATGGAGTTGTTTACCTGGGGTGGGAATCTTGATCCAGATATAAAGGGTCATGCGGGTGTTTTGTATGAAGAGCGAGTTTATCATATGTATAATATATATATACATCAGGAATACATCAGGAAGAAGATAATTGTTCTTTGGTCATTTATTGTTACATATCTTTTCTACCTGTCCCAGCTTGTATAATAATCATAAAAGTAGGACCGTGGGTCCTGAAGCTCACCTGGATCACGAGCTACAATCACTCAAACCCCCCACAGACCCTCTCAGACAATGATGTTTTTAATGTCGTGAACAAACCGTGAACAAACCGTGAGCCGGGAAACAATATCTCTCCGTTCTCAGGACCGAACTCTCTTATCTGTCTCCCTCTTCCAAATCCTGGTGGCGTCTGGTCAAATCTGTTTCTGGTGTTTGTTCCCCCTCCATCCCCTCCCTCACCTCAAATGTCCACACGGCTGACTCCGCACGTGAAAAAGCTGAATGCCTCAACTCTGTGTTTGCCTCTAAATCTTGTGTTCCAAACCCCTCCAAACCCCATGTGTTCCAAACCAGTGCAGGAAACCACTTTTGCACTTGTATTAGTGTGGAAAAAACACTTTTTGCACTTGTGATAGTGTTGAAAAACCACTTTTCGCACTTGTGTTAGTGTTGAAATACCACTTTTCGCACTTGTGTTAGTGTTGAAAAACCACTTTTCGCACTTGTGTTGGTGCAGGAAACCACTTTTGCACTTGTATTAGTGTGGAAAAAACACTTTTTGCACTTGTGATAGTGTTGAAAAACCACTTTTCGCACTTGTGTTAGTGTTGAAAAACCACTTTTCGCACTTGTGTTGGTGCAGAAAACCACTTTTGCACTTGTATTAGTGTGGAAAAAAGACTTTTAGCACTTGTGTTAGTGTTGAAAAACCACTTTTTGCACTTGCGTTAGTGTTGAAAAACCACTTTTCGCACTTGTGTTGGTGCAGGAAACCACTTTTGCACTTGTATTAGTGTGGAAAAAGCACTTTTCGCACTTGTGTTAGTGTTGAAAAACCACTTTTCGCACTTGTGTTAGTGTTGAAAAACCACTTTTCGCACTTGTGTTAGTGTTGAAAAACCACTTTTCGCACTTGTGTTGGTGCAGGAAACCACTTTTGCACTTGTTTTAGTGTGGAAAAAACACTTTTTGCACTTGTGATAGTGTTGAAAAACCACTATTCGCACTTGTGTTAGTGTTGAAAAACAACTTTTCGCACTTGTGTTGGTGCAGGAAACCACTTTTGCACTTGTATTAGTGTGGAAAAAACACTTTTTGCACTTGTGATATTGTTGAAAAACCACTTTTCGCACTTGTGTTAGTGTTGAAAAACCACTTTTCGCACTTGTGTTAGTGTTGAAAAACCACTTTTCGCACTTGTGTTGGTGCAGGAAACCACTTTTGCACGTGTATTAGTGTGGAAAAAACACTTTTCGCACTTGTGATAGTGTTGAAAAACCACTTTTCGCACTTGTGTTTGTGTTGAAAAACCACTTTTCGCACTTGTGTTAGTGATGAAAAACCACTTTTCGCACTTGTGTTGGTGCAGGAAACCATTTTTGCACTTGTATTAGTGTGGAAAAAAGACTTTTTGCACTTGTGATAGTGTTGAAAAACCACTTTTCACACTTGTGTTAGTGTTGAAAAACCACTTTTCGCACTTGTGTTAGTGTTGAAAAACCACTTTTCGCACTTGTGTTGGTGCAGGAAACCACTTTTGCACGTGTATTAGTGTGGAAAAAACACTTTTCGCACTTGTGTTTGTGTTGAAAAACCACTTTTCACACTTGTGTTAGTGTTGAAAAACCACTTTTCGCACTTGTGTTGGTGCAGGAAACCACTTTTGCACTTGTATTAGTGTGGAAAAAACACTTTTTGCACTTGTGATAGTGTTGAAAAACCACTTTTCGCACTTGTGTTAGTGTTGAAAAACAACTTTTCGCACTTGTGTTAGTGTTGAAAAACCACTTTTCGCACTTGTGTTGGTGCAGGAAACCACTTTTGCACTTGTATTAGTGTGGAAAAAACACTTTTTGCACTAGTGATTGTGTTGAAAAACCACTTTTCGCACATGTGTTAGTGTTGAAAAACCACATTACGCACTTGTGTTGGTGCAGGAAACCACTTTTGCACTTGTATTAGTGTGGAAAAAACACTTTTCGCACTTGTGTTTGTGTTGAAAAACCACTTTTCGCACTTGTGTTAGTGATGAAAAACCACTTTTCGCACTTGTGTTGGTGCAGGAAACCATTTTTGCACTTGTATTAGTGTGGAAAAAACACTTTTTCCACTTGTGATAGTGTTGAAAAACCACTTTTCGCACTTGTGTTAGTGTTGAAAAACCACTTTTCGCACTTGTGTTAGTGTTGGAAAACCACTTTTCGCACTTGTGTTGGTGCAGGAAACCACTTTTGCACTTGTATTAGCGTGGAAAAAACACTTTTTGCACTTGTGATAGTGTTGAAAAACCACTTTTCGCACTTGTGTTAGTGTTGAAAAACCACTTTTCGCACTTGTGTTGGTGCAGGAAACCACTTTTGCACTTGTATTAGTGTGGAAAAACACTTTTCGCACTTGTGTTAGTGTTGAAAAACCACTTTTCGCACTTGTGTTAGTGTTGAAAAACCACTTTTCGCACTTGTGTTAGTGTTGAAAAACCACTTTTCGCACTTGTGTTGGTGCAGGAAACCACTTTTGCACTTGTATTAGTGTGGAAAAAACACTTTTCACACTTGTATTAGTGTTGAAAAACGACTTTTCGCACTTGTGTTAGTGTTGAAAAACCACTTTTCGCACTTGTGTTAGTGTTGAAAAACCACTTTTCGCACTTGTGTTGGTGCAGGTAACCACTTTTGCACTTGTATTAGTGGAGAAAAAACACTTTTTGCACATGTGATAGTGTTGAAAAAACACTTTTCGCACTTGTGTTAGTGTTGAAAAACCACTTTTCGCACTTGTGTTAGTGTTGAAAAACCACTTTTCGCACTTCTGTTGGTGCAGGAAACCACTTTTGCACTTGTAATAGTGTGGAAAAAACACTTTTTGCACTTGTGATAGTGTTGAAAAAACACTTTTTGCACTTGTGATAGTGTTGAAAAACCACTTTTCGCACTTGTGTTAGTGTTGAAAAACCACTTTTCGCACTTGTGTTAGTGTTGAAAAACCACATTTCGCACCTGTGATGGTGCAGGAAACCACTTTTGCACTTGTATTAGTGTGGACAAAACACTTTTCGCACTTGTGTTAGTGTTGAAAAACCACTTTTCACACTTGTGTTAGTGTTGAAAAACCACTTTTCGCACTTGTGTTAGTGTTGAAAAACCACTTTTCGCACTTGTGTTGGTGCAGGAAACCACTTTTGCACTTGTATTAGTGTGGAAAATACACTTTTCGCACTTGTGTTAGTGTTGAAAAACCACTTTTCGCACTTGTGTTAGTGTTGAAAAACCACTTTTCGCACTTGTGTTGGTGCAGGAAACCACTTTTGCACTTGTATTAGTGTGGAAAAAACACTTTTCGCACTTGTGTTAGTGTTGAAAAACCACTTTTCGCACTTGTGTTAGTGTTGAAAAACCACTTTTCGCACTTTTGTTGGTGCAGGAAACCACTTTTGCACTTGTATTAGTGTGGAAAAAACACTTTTCGCACTTGTGTTAGTGTTGAAAAACCACTTTTCGCACTTGTGTTAGTGTTGAAAAACCACTTTTCGCACTTGTGTTAGTGTTGAAAAACCACTTTCGCACTTGTGTTGGTGCAGGAAACCACTTTTGCACTTGTATTAGTTTGGAAAAAACACTTTTCGCACTTGTGTTAGTGTTGAAAAACCACTTTCCGCACTTGTGTTAGTGTTGAAAAACCACTTTTCGCACTTGTGTTAGTGTTGAAAAACCACTTTTCGCACTTGTGTTAGTGTTGAAAAACCACTTTTCGCACTTGTGTTGGTGTAGGAAACCACTTTTGCACTTGTATTAGTGTGGAAAAACACTTTTCGAACTTGTGTTAGTGTTGAAAAACCACTTTTCGCACTTGTGTTAGTGTTGAAAAACCACTTTTCGCACTTGTGTTAGTGTTGAAAAACCACTTTTCGCACTTGTGTTGGTGCAGGAAATCACTTTTGCACTTGTATTAGTGTGGAAAAAACACTTTTTGCACTTGTGATAGTGTTGAAAAACCACTTTTCGCACTTGTGTTAGTGTTGAAAAACCACTTTTCGCACTTGTGTTAGTGTTGAAAAACCACTTTTCGCACTTGTGTTGGTGCGGGAAACCACTTTTGCACTTGTATTAGTGTGGAAAAAACACTTTTCGCACTTGTGTTAGTGTTGAAAAACCACTTTTCGCACTTGTGTTAGTGTTGAAAAACCACTTTTCGCACTTGTGTTGGTGCAGGAAACCACTTTTGCACTTGTATTAGTGTGGAAAAAACACTTTTCGCACTTGTGTTAGTGTTGAAAAACCACTTTTCGCACTTGTGTTGGTGCAGAAAACCACTTTTGCACTTGTATTAGTGTGGAAAAAAGACTTTTAGCACTTGTGTTAGTGTTGAAAAACCACTTTTTGCACTTGCGTTAGTGTTGAAAAACCACTTTTCGCACTTGTGTTGGTGCAGGAAACCACTTTTGCACTTGTATTAGTGTGGAAAAAGCACTTTTCGCACTTGTGTTAGTGTTGAAAAACCACTTTTCGCACTTGTGTTAGTGTTGAAAAACCACTTTTCGCACTTGTGTTGGTGCAGGAAACCACTTTTGCACTTGTTTTAGTGTGGAAAAAACACTTTTTGCACTTGTGATAGTGTTGAAAAACCACTATTCGCACTTGTGTTAGTGTTGAAAAACAACTTTTCGCACTTGTGTTGGTGCAGGAAACCACTTTTGCACTTGTATTAGTGTGGAAAAAACACTTTTTGCACTTGTGATATTGTTGAAAAACCACTTTTCGCACTTGTGTTAGTGTTGAAAAACCACTTTTCGCACTTGTGTTAGTGTTGAAAAACCACTTTTCGCACTTGTGTTGGTGCAGGAAACCACTTTTGCACGTGTATTAGTGTGGAAAAAACACTTTTCGCACTTGTGATAGTGTTGAAAAACCACTTTTCGCACTTGTGTTTGTGTTGAAAAACCACTTTTCGCACTTGTGTTAGTGATGAAAAACCACTTTTCGCACTTGTGTTGGTGCAGGAAACCATTTTTGCACTTGTATTAGTGTGGAAAAAAGACTTTTTGCACTTGTGATAGTGTTGAAAAACCACTTTTCACACTTGTGTTAGTGTTGAAAAACCACTTTTCGCACTTGTGTTAGTGTTGAAAAACCACTTTTCGCACTTGTGTTGGTGCAGGAAACCACTTTTGCACGTGTATTAGTGTGGAAAAAACACTTTTCGCACTTGTGTTTGTGTTGAAAAACCACTTTTCACACTTGTGTTAGTGTTGAAAAACCACTTTTCGCACTTGTGTTGGTGCAGGAAACCACTTTTGCACTTGTATTAGTGTGGAAAAAACACTTTTTGCACTTGTGATAGTGTTGAAAAACCACTTTTCGCACTTGTGTTAGTGTTGAAAAACAACTTTTCGCACTTGTGTTAGTGTTGAAAAACCACTTTTCGCACTTGTGTTGGTGCAGGAAACCACTTTTGCACTTGTATTAGTGTGGAAAAAACACTTTTTGCACTAGTGATTGTGTTGAAAAACCACTTTTCGCACATGTGTTAGTGTTGAAAAACCACATTACGCACTTGTGTTGGTGCAGGAAACCACTTTTGCACTTGTATTAGTGTGGAAAAAACACTTTTCGCACTTGTGTTTGTGTTGAAAAACCACTTTTCGCACTTGTGTTAGTGATGAAAAACCACTTTTCGCACTTGTGTTGGTGCAGGAAACCACTTTTGCACTTGTATTAGTGTGGAAAAAACACTTTTCGCACTTGTGTTAGTGTTGAAAAACCACTTTTCGCACTTGTGTTAGTGTTGAAAAACCACTTTTCGCACTTCTGTTGGTGCAGGAAACCACTTTTGCACTTGTAATAGTGTGGAAAAAACACTTTTTGCACTTGTGATAGTGTTGAAAAAACACTTTTTGCACTTGTGATAGTGTTGAAAAACCACTTTTCGCACTTGTGTTAGTGTTGAAAAACCACTTTTCGCACTTGTGTTAGTGTTGAAAAACCACATTTCGCACCTGTGATGGTGCAGGAAACCACTTTTGCACTTGTATTAGTGTGGACAAAACACTTTTCGCACTTGTGTTAGTGTTGAAAAACCACTTTTCACACTTGTGTTAGTGTTGAAAAACCACTTTTCGCACTTGTGTTAGTGTTGAAAAACCACTTTTCGCACTTGTGTTGGTGCAGGAAACCACTTTTGCACTTGTATTAGTGTGGAAAATACACTTTTCGCACTTGTGTTAGTGTTGAAAAACCACTTTTCGCACTTGTGTTAGTGTTGAAAAACCACTTTTCGCACTTGTGTTGGTGCAGGAAACCACTTTTGCACTTGTATTAGTGTGGAAAAAACACTTTTCGCACTTGTGTTAGTGTTGAAAAACCACTTTTCGCACTTATGTTAGTGTTGAAAAACCACTTTTCGCACTTTTGTTGGTGCAGGAAACCACTTTTGCACTTGTATTAGTGTGGAAAAAACACTTTTCGCACTTGTGTTAGTGTTGAAAAACCACTTTTCGCACTTGTGTTAGTGTTGAAAAACCACTTTTCGCACTTGTGTTAGTGTTGAAAAACCACTTTCGCACTTGTGTTGGTGCAGGAAACCACTTTTGCACTTGTATTAGTTTGGAAAAAACACTTTTCGCACTTGTGTTAGTGTTGAAAAACCACTTTCCGCACTTGTGTTAGTGTTGAAAAACCACTTTTCGCACTTGTGTTAGTGTTGAAAAACCACTTTTCGCACTTGTGTTAGTGTTGAAAAACCACTTTTCGCACTTGTGTTGGTGTAGGAAACCACTTTTGCACTTGTATTAGTGTGGAAAAACACTTTTCGAACTTGTGTTAGTGTTGAAAAACCACTTTTCGCACTTGTGTTAGTGTTGAAAAACCACTTTTCGCACTTGTGTTAGTGTTGAAAAACCACTTTTCGCACTTGTGTTGGTGCAGGAAATCACTTTTGCACTTGTATTAGTGTGGAAAAAACACTTTTTGCACTTGTGATAGTGTTGAAAAACCACTTTTCGCACTTGTGTTAGTGTTGAAAAACCACTTTTCGCACTTGTGTTAGTGTTGAAAAACCACTTTTCGCACTTGTGTTGGTGCGGGAAACCACTTTTGCACTTGTATTAGTGTGGAAAAAACACTTTTCGCACTTGTGTTAGTGTTGAAAAACCACTTTTCGCACTTGTGTTAGTGTTGAAAAACCACTTTTCGCACTTGTGTTGGTGCAGGAAACCACTTTTGCACTTGTATTAGTGTGGAAAAAACACTTTTCGCACTTGTGTTAGTGTTGAAAAACCACTTTTCGCACTTGTGTTGGTGCAGAAAACCACTTTTGCACTTGTATTAGTGTGGAAAAAAGACTTTTAGCACTTGTGTTAGTGTTGAAAAACCACTTTTTGCACTTGCGTTAGTGTTGAAAAACCACTTTTCGCACTTGTGTTGGTGCAGGAAACCACTTTTGCACTTGTATTAGTGTGGAAAAAGCACTTTTCGCACTTGTGTTAGTGTTGAAAAACCACTTTTCGCACTTGTGTTAGTGTTGAAAAACCACTTTTCGCACTTGTGTTAGTGTTGAAAAACCACTTTTCGCACTTGTGTTGGTGCAGGAAACCACTTTTGCACTTGTTTTAGTGTGGAAAAAACACTTTTTGCACTTGTGATAGTGTTGAAAAACCACTATTCGCACTTGTGTTAGTGTTGAAAAACAACTTTTCGCACTTGTGTTGGTGCAGGAAACCACTTTTGCACTTGTATTAGTGTGGAAAAAACACTTTTTGCACTTGTGATATTGTTGAAAAACCACTTTTCGCACTTGTGTTAGTGTTGAAAAACCACTTTTCGCACTTGTGTTAGTGTTGAAAAACCACTTTTCGCACTTGTGTTGGTGCAGGAAACCACTTTTGCACGTGTATTAGTGTGGAAAAAACACTTTTCGCACTTGTGATAGTGTGAAAAACCACTTTTCGCACTTGTGTTTGTGTTGAAAAACCACTTTTCGCACTTGTGTTAGTGATGAAAAACCACTTTTCGCACTTGTGTTGGTGCAGGAAACCATTTTTGCACTTGTATTAGTGTGGAAAAAAGACTTTTTGCACTTGTGATAGTGTTGAAAAACCACTTTTCACACTTGTGTTAGTGTTGAAAAACCACTTTTCGCACTTGTGTTAGTGTTGAAAAACCACTTTTCGCACTTGTGTTGGTGCAGGAAACCACTTTTGCACGTGTATTAGTGTGGAAAAAACACTTTTCGCACTTGTGTTTGTGTTGAAAAACCACTTTTCACACTTGTGTTAGTGTTGAAAAACCACTTTTCGCACTTGTGTTGGTGCAGGAAACCACTTTTGCACTTGTATTAGTGTGGAAAAAACACTTTTTGCACTTGTGATAGTGTTCAAAAACCACTTTTCGCACTTGTGTTAGTGTTGAAAAACAACTTTTCGCACTTGTGTTAGTGTTGAAAAACCACTTTTCGCACTTGTGTTGGTGCAGGAAACCACTTTTGCACTTGTATTAGTGTGGAAAAAACACTTTTTGCACTAGTGATTGTGTTGAAAAACCACTTTTCGCACATGTGTTAGTGTTGAAAAACCACATTACGCACTTGTGTTGGTGCAGGAAACCACTTTTGCACTTGTATTAGTGTGGAAAAAACACTTTTCGCACTTGTGTTTGTGTTGAAAAACCACTTTTCGCACTTGTGTTAGTGATGAAAAACCACTTTTCGCACTTGTGTTGGTGCAGGAAACCATTTTTGCACTTGTATTAGTGTGGAAAAAACACTTTTTCCACTTGTGATAGTGTTGAAAAACCACTTTTCGCACTTGTGTTAGTGTTGAAAAACCACTTTTCGCACTTGTGTTAGTGTTGGAAAACCACTTTTCGCACTTGTGTTGGTGCAGGAAACCACTTTTGCACTTGTATTAGCGTGGAAAAAACACTTTTTGCACTTGTGATAGTGTTGAAAAACCACTTTCCGCACTTGTGTTAGTGTTGAAAAACCACTTTTCGCACTTGTGTTGGTGCAGGAAACCACTTTTGCACTTGTATTAGTGTGGAAAAACACTTTTCGCACTTGTGTTAGTGTTGAAAAACCACTTTTCGCACTTGTGTTAGTGTTGAAAAACCACTTTTCGCACTTGTGTTAGTGTTGAAAAACCACTTTTCGCACTTGTGTTGGTGCAGGAAACCACTTTTGCACTTGTATTAGTGTGGAAAAAACACTTTTCACACTTGTATTAGTGTTGAAAAACGACTTTTCGCACTTGTGTTAGTGTTGAAAAACCACTTTTCGCACTTGTGTTAGTGTTGAAAAACCACTTTTCGCACTTGTGTTGGTGCAGGTAACCACTTTTGCACTTGTATTAGTGGAGAAAAAACACTTTTTGCACATGTGATAGTGTTGAAAAAACACTTTTCGCACTTGTGTTAGTGTTGAAAAACCACTTTTCGCACTTGTGTTAGTGTTGAAAAACCACTTTTCGCACTTCTGTTGGTGCAGGAAACCACTTTTGCACTTGTAATAGTGTGGAAAAAACACTTTTTGCACTTGTGATAGTGTTGAAAAAACACTTTTTGCACTTGTGATAGTGTTGAAAAACCACTTTTCGCACTTGTGTTAGTGTTGAAAAACCACTTTTCGCACTTGTGTTAGTGTTGAAAAACCACATTTCGCACCTGTGATTGTGCAGGAAACCACTTTTGCACTTGTATTAGTGTGGACAAAACACTTTTCGCACTTGTGTTAGTGTTGAAAAACCACTTTTCACACTTGTGTTAGTGTTGAAAAACCACTTTTCGCACTTGTGTTAGTGTTGAAAAACCACTTTTCGCACTTGTGTTGGTGCAGGAAACCACTTTTGCACTTGTATTAGTGTGGAAAATACACTTTTCGCACTTGTGTTAGTGTTGAAAAACCACTTTTCGCACTTGTGTTAGTGTTGAAAAACCACTTTTCGCACTTGTGTTGGTGCAGGAAACCACTTTTGCACTTGTATTAGTGTGGAAAAAACACTTTTCGCACTTGTGTTAGTGTTGAAAAACCACTTTTCGCACTTGTGTTAGTGTTGAAAAACCACTTTTCGCACTTTTGTTGGTGCAGGAAACCACTTTTGCACTTGTATTAGTGTGGAAAAAACACTTTTCGCACTTGTGTTAGTGTTGAAAAACCACTTTTCGCACTTGTGTTAGTGTTGAAAAACCACTTTTCGCACTTGTGTTAGTGTTGAAAAACCACTTTCGCACTTGTGTTGGTGCAGGAAACCACTTTTGCACTTGTATTAGTTTGGAAAAAACACTTTTCGCACTTGTGTTAGTGTTGAAAAACCACTTTCCGCACTTGTGTTAGTGTTGAAAAACCACTTTTCGCACTTGTGTTAGTGTTGAAAAACCACTTTTCGCACTTGTGTTAGTGTTGAAAAACCACTTTTCGCACTTGTGTTGGTGTAGGAAACCACTTTTGCACTTGTATTAGTGTGGAAAAACACTTTTCGAACTTGTGTTTGTGTTGAAAAACCACTTTTCGCACTTGTGTTAGTGTTGAAAAACCACTTTTCGCACTTGTGTTAGTGTTGAAAAACCACTTTTCGCACTTGTGTTGGTGCAGGAAATCACTTTTGCACTTGTATTAGTGTGGAAAAAACACTTTTTGCACTTGTGATAGTGTTGAAAAACCACTTTTCGCACTTGTGTTAGTGTTGAAAAACCACTTTTCGCACTTGTGTTAGTGTTGAAAAACCACTTTTCGCACTTGTGTTGGTGCGGGAAACCACTTTTGCACTTGTATTAGTGTGGAAAAAACACTTTTCGCACTTGTGTTAGTGTTGAAAAACCACTTTTCGCACTTGTGTTAGTGTTGAAAAACCACTTTTCGCACTTGTGTTGGTGCAGGAAACCACTTTTGCACTTGTATTAGTGTGGAAAAAACACTTTTCGCACTTGTGTTAGTGTTGAAAAACCACTTTTCCCACTTGTGTTAGTGTTGAAAAACCACTTTTCGCACTTGTGTTAGTGTTGAAAAACCACTTTTCGCACTTGTGTTGGTGCAGGAAACCACTTTTGCACTTGTAGTAGTGTGGAAAAAACACTTTTCACACTTGTATTAGTGTTGAAAAACCACTTTTCGCACTTGTGTTAGTGTTGAAAAACCACTTTTCGCACTTGTGTTAGTGTTGAAAAACAACTTTTCGCACTTGTGTTGGTGCAGGTAACCACTTTTGCACTTGTATTAGTGGAGAAAAAACACTTTTTGCACATGTGATAGTGTTGAAAAACCACTTTTCGCACTTTTGTTAGTGTTGAAAAACCACTTTTCGCACTTCTGTTGGTGCAGGAAACCACTTTTGCACTTGTAATAGTGTGGAAAAAACACTTTTCACACTTGTATTAGTGTTGAAAAACCACTTTTCGCACTTGTGTTAGTGTTGAAAAACCACTTTTCGCACTTGTGTTAGTGTTGAAAAACAACTTTTCGCACTTGTGTTGGTGCAGGTAACCACTTTTGCACTTGTATTAGTGGAGAAAAAACACTTTTTGCACATGTGTTAGTGTTGAAAAACCACTTTTCGCACTTTTGTTAGTGTTGAAAAACCACTTTTCGCACTTCTGTTGGTGCAGGAAACCACTTTTGCACTTGTAATAGTGTGGAAAAAACACTTTTTGCACTTGTGATAGTGTTGAAAAACCACTTTTCGCACTTGTGTTAGTGTTGAAAAACCACTTTTCGCACTTGTGTTAGTGTTGAAAAACCACTTTTCGCACCTGTGGTGGTGCAGGAAACCACTTTTGCACTTGTATTAGTGTGGACAAAACACTTTTCGCACTTGTGTTAGTGTTGAAAAACCACTTTTCGCACTTGTGTTAGTGTTGAAAAACCACTTTTCGCACTTGTGTTAGTGTTGAAAAACCACTTTTCGCACTTGTGTTGGTGCAGGAAACCACTTTTGCACTTGTATTAGTGTGGAAAATACACTTTTCGCACTTGTGTTAGTGTTGAAAAACCACTTTTCGCACTTGTGTTAGTGTTGAAAAACCACTTTTCGCACTTGTGTTGGTGCAGGAAACCACTTTTGCACTTGTAGTAGTGTGGAAAAAACACTTTTCGCACTTGTGTTAGTGTTGAAAAACCACTTTTCGCACTTGTGTTAGTGTTGAAAAACCACTTTTCGCACTTTTGTTGGTGCAGGAAACCACTTTTGCACTTGTATTAGTGTGGAAAAAACACTTTTCGCACTTGTGTTAGTGTTGAAAAACCACTTTTCGCACTTGTGTTAGTGTTGAAAAACCACTTTTCGCACTTGTGTTAGTGTTGAAAAACCACTTTTCGCACTTGTGTTGGTGCAGGAAACCACTTTTGCACTTGTATTAGTGTGGAAAAAACACTTTTCGCACTTGTGTTAGTGTTGAAAAACCACTTTTCGCACTTGTGTTAGTGTTGAAAAACCACTTTTCGCACTTGTGTTAGTGTTGAAAAACCACTTTTCGCACTTGTGTTGGTGTAGGAAACCACTTTTGCACTTGTATTAGTGTGGAAAAAACACTTTTCGAACTTGTGTTAGTGTTGAAAAACCACTTTTCGCACTTGTGTTAGTGTTGAAAAACCACTTTTCGCACTTGTGTTAGTGTTGAAAAACCACTTTTCGCACTTGTGTTGGTGCAGGAAACCACTTTTGCACTTGTATTAGTGTGGAAAAAACACTTTTTGCACTTGTGATAGTGTTGAAAAACCACTTTTCGCACTTGTGTTAGTGTTGAAAAACCACTTTTCGCACTTGTGTTAGTGTTGAAAAACCACTTTTCACACTTGTGTTGGTGCAGGAAACCACTTTTGCACTTGTATTAGTGTGGAAAAAACACTTTTCGCACTTGTGTTAGTGTTGAAAAACCACTTTTCGCACTTGTGTTAGTGTTGAAAAACCACTTTTCGCACTTGTGTTGGTGCAGGAAACCACTTTTGCACTTGTATTAGTGTGGAAAAAACACTTTTCGCACTTGTGTTAGTGTTGAAAAACCACTTTTCGCACTTGTGTTAGTGTTGAAAAACCACTTTTCGCACTTGTGTTGGTGCAGGAAACCACTTTTGCACTTGTATTAGTGTGGAAAAAACACTTTTCGCACTTGTGTTAGTGTTGAAAAACCACTTTTCGCACTTGTCTGGGTGCAGGAAACCACTTTTGCACTTGTAATAGTGTGGAAAAAACACTTTTTGCACTTGTGATAGTGTTGAAAAACCACTTTTCGCACTTGTGTTAGTGTTGAAAAACCACTTTTCGCACTTGTGTTAGTGTTGAAAAACCACTTTTCGCACTTGTGTTGGTGCAGGAAACCACTTTTGCACTTGTATTAGTGTGGACAAAACACTTTTCGCACTTGTGTTAGTGTTGAAAAACCACTTTTCGCACTTGTGTTAGTGTTGAAAAACCACTTTTCGCACTTGTGTTAGTGTTGAAAAACCACTTTTCGCACTTGTGTTGGTGCAGGAAACCACTTTTGCACTTGTATTAGTGTGGAAAAAACACTTTTCGCACTTGTGTTAGTGTTGAAAAACCACTTTTCGCACTTGTGTTAGTGTTGAAAAACTACTTTTCGCACTTGTGTTGGTGCAGGAAACCACTTTTACACTTGTATTAGTGTGGAAAAAACACTTTTCGCACTTGTGTTAGTGTTGAAAAACCACTTTTCGCACTTGTGTTAGTGTTGAAAAACCACTTTTCGCACTTGTGTTGGTGCAGGAAACCACTTTTGCACTTGTATTAGTGTGGAAAAAACACTTTTCGCGCTTGTGTTAGTGTTGAAAAACCACATTTCGCACTTGTGTTAGTGTTGAAAAACCACTTTTCGCACTTGTGTTAGTGTTGAAAAACCACTTTTCACACTTGTGTTGGTGCAGGAAACCACTTTTGCACTTGTATTAGTGTGGACAAAACACTTTTCGCACTTGTGTTAGTGTTGAAAAACCACTTTTCGCACTTGTGTTAGTGTTGAAAAACCACTTTTCGCACTTGTGTTAGTGTTGAAAAACCACTTTCGCACTTGTGTTGGTGCAGGAAACCACTTTTGCACTTGTATTAGTGTGGAAAAACACTTTTCGCAATTGTGTTAGTGTTGAAAAACCACTTTTCGCACTTGTGTTAGTGTTGAAAAACCACTTTTCGCACTTGTGTTAGTGTTGAAAAACCACTTTTCGCACTTGTGTTGGTGCAGGAAACCACTTTTCCACTTGTATTAGTGTGGAAAAAACACTTTTCACACTTGTATTAGTGTTGAAAAACCACTTTTCGCACTTGTGTTAGTGTTGAAAAACCACTTTTCGCACTTTTGTTAGTGTTGAAAAACCACTTTTCGCACTTGTGTTGGTGCAGGTAACCACTTTTGCACTTGTATTAGTGGAGAAAAAACACTTTTTGCACATGTGATAGTGTTGAAAAACCACTTTTCGCACTTGTGTTAGTGTTGAAAAACCACTTTTCGCACTTGTGTTAGTGTTGAAAAACCACTTTTCGCACTTCTGTTGGTGCAGGAAACCACTTTTGCACTTGTAATAGTGTGGAAAAAACACTTTTTGCACTTGTGATAGTGTTGAAAAACCACTTTTCGCACTTGTGTTAGTGTTGAAAAACCACTTTTCGCACTTGTGTTAGTGTTGAAAAACCACTTTTCGCACTTGTGTTGGTGCAGGAAACCACTTTTGCACTTGTATTAGTGTGGAAAAAACACTTTTCGCACTTGTGTTAGTGTTGAAAAACCACTTTTCGCACTTGTGTTAGTGTTGAAAAACCACTTTTCGCACTTGTGTTGGTGCAGGAAACCACTTTTGCACTTGTATTAGTGTGGAAAAAACACTTTTCGCGCTTGTGTTAGTGTTGAAAAACCACTTTTCGCACTTGTGTTAGTGTTGAAAAACCACTTTTCGCACTTGTGTTAGTGTTGAAAAACCACTTTTCGCACTTGTGTTGGTGCAGGAAACCACTTTTGCACTTGTATTAGTGTGGACAAAACACTTTTCGCACTTGTGTTAGTGTTGAAAAACCACTTTTCGCACTTGTGTTAGTGTTGAAAAACCACTTTTCACACTTGTGTTAGTGTTGAAAAACCACTTTTCGCACTTGTGTTGGTGCAGGAAACCACTTTTGCACTTGTATTAGTGTGGAAAAACACTTTTCGCACTTGTGTTAGTGTTGAAAAACCACTTTTCGCACTTGTGTTAGTGTTGAAAAACCACTTTTCGCACTTGTGTTAGTGTTGAAAAACCACTTTTCGCACTTGTGTTGGTGCAGGAAACCACTTTTGCACTTGTATTAGTGTGTAAAAAACACTTTTCACACTTGTATTAGTGTTGAAAAACCACTTTTCGCACTTGTGTTAGTGTTGAAAAACCACTTTTCGCACTTGTGTTAGTGTTGAAAAACCACTTTTCGCACTTGTGTTGGTGCAGGTAACCACTTTTGCACTTGTATTAGTGGAGAAAAAACACTTTTTGCACATGTGATAGTGTTGAAAAAACACTTTTCGCACTTGTGTTAGTGTTGAAAAACCACTTTTCGCACTTGTGTTAGTGTTGAAAAACCACGTTTCGCACTTCTGTTGGTGCAGGAAACCACTTTTGCACTTGTAATAGTGTGGAAAAAACACTTTTTGCACTTGTGATAGTGTTGAAAAAACACTTTTTGCACTTGTGATAGTGTTGAAAAACCACTTTTCGCACTTGTGTTAGTGTTGAAAAACCACTTTTCGCACTTGTGTTAGTGTTGAAAAACCACATTTCGCACCTGTGGTGGTGCAGGAAACCACTTTTGCACTTGTATTAGTGTGGACAAAACACTTTTCGCACTTGTGTTAGTGTTGAAAAACCACTTTTCGCACTTGTGTTAGTGTTGAAAAACCACTTTTCGCACTTCTGTTGGTGCAGGAAACCACTTTTGCACTTGTAATAGTGTGGAAAAAACACTTTTTGCACTTGTGATAGTGTTGAAAAAACACTTTTTGCACTTGTGATAGTGTTGAAAAACCACTTTTCGCACTTGTGTTAGTGTTGAAAAACCACTTTTCGCACTTGTGTTAGTGTTGAAAAACCACATTTCGCACCTGTGATGGTGCAGGAAACCACTTTTGCACTTGTATTAGTGTGGACAAAACACTTTTCGCACTTGTGTTAGTGTTGAAAAACCACTTTTCACACTTGTGTTAGTGTTGAAAAACCACTTTTCGCACTTGTGTTAGTGTTGAAAAACCACTTTTCGCACTTGTGTTGGTGCAGGAAACCACGTTTGCACTTGTATTAGTGTGGAAAATACACTTTTCGCACTTGTGTTAGTGTTGAAAAACCACTTTTCGCACTTGTGTTAGTGTTGAAAAACCACTTTTCGCACTTGTGTTGGTGCAGGAAACCACTTTTGCACTTGTATTAGTGTGGAAAAAACACTTTTCGCACTTGTGTTAGTGTTGAAAAACCACTTTTCGCACTTGTGTTAGTGTTGAAAAACCACTTTTCGCACTTTTGTTGGTGCAGGAAACCACTTTTGCACTTGTATTAGTGTGGAAAAAACACTTTTCGCACTTGTGTTAGTGTTGAAAAACCACTTTTCGCACTTGTGTTAGTGTTGAAAAACCACTTTTCGCACTTGTGTTAGTGTTGAAAAACCACTTTCGCACTTGTGTTGGTGCAGGAAACCACTTTTGCACTTGTATTAGTTTGGAAAAAACACTTTTCGCACTTGTGTTAGTGTTGAAAAACCACTTTCCGCACTTGTGTTAGTGTTGAAAAACCACTTTTCGCACTTGTGTTAGTGTTGAAAAACCACTTTTCGCACTTGTGTTAGTGTTGAAAAACCACTTTTCGCACTTGTGTTGGTGTAGGAAACCACTTTTGCACTTGTATTAGTGTGGAAAAACACTTTTCGAACTTGTGTTTGTGTTGAAAAACCACTTTTCGCACTTGTGTTAGTGTTGAAAAACCACTTTTCGCACTTGTGTTAGTGTTGAAAAACCACTTTTCGCACTTGTGTTGGTGCAGGAAATCACTTTTGCACTTGTATTAGTGTGGAAAAAACACTTTTTGCACTTGTGATAGTGTTGAAAAACCACTTTTCGCACTTGTGTTAGTGTTGAAAAACCACTTTTCGCACTTGTGTTAGTGTTGAAAAACCACTTTTCGCACTTGTGTTGGTGCGGGAAACCACTTTTGCACTTGTATTAGTGTGGAAAAAACACTTTTCGCACTTGTGTTAGTGTTGAAAAACCACTTTTCGCACTTGTGTTAGTGTTGAAAAACCACTTTTCGCACTTGTGTTGGTGCAGGAAACCACTTTTGCACTTGTATTAGTGTGGAAAAAACACTTTTCGCACTTGTGTTAGTGTTGAAAAACCACTTTTCCCACTTGTGTTAGTGTTGAAAAACCACTTTTCGCACTTGTGTTAGTGTTGAAAAACCACTTTTCGCACTTGTGTTGGTGCAGGAAACCACTTTTGCACTTGTAGTAGTGTGGAAAAAACACTTTTCACACTTGTATTAGTGTTGAAAAACCACTTTTCGCACTTGTGTTAGTGTTGAAAAACCACTTTTCGCACTTGTGTTAGTGTTGAAAAACAACTTTTCGCACTTGTGTTGGTGCAGGTAACCACTTTTGCACTTGTATTAGTGGAGAAAAAACACTTTTTGCACATGTGATAGTGTTGAAAAACCACTTTTCGCACTTTTGTTAGTGTTGAAAAACCACTTTTCGCACTTCTGTTGGTGCAGGAAACCACTTTTGCACTTGTAATAGTGTGGAAAAAACACTTTTTGCACTTGTGATAGTGTTGAAAAACCACTTTTCGCACTTGTGTTAGTGTTGAAAAACCACTTTTCGCACTTGTGTTAGTGTTGAAAAACCACTTTTCGCACCTGTGGTGGTGCAGGAAACCACTTTTGCACTTGTATTAGTGTGGACAAAACACTTTTCGCACTTGTGTTAGTGTTGAAAAACCACTTTTCGCACTTGTGTTAGTGTTGAAAAACCACTTTTCGCACTTGTGTTAGTGTTGAAAAACCACTTTTCGCACTTGTGTTGGTGCAGGAAACCACTTTTGCACTTGTATTAGTGTGGAAAATACACTTTTCGCACTTGTGTTAGTGTTGAAAAACCACTTTTTGCACTTGTGTTAGTGTTGAAAAACCACTTTTCGCACTTGTGTTGGTGCAGGAAACCACTTTTGCACTTGTAGTAGTGTGGAAAAAACACTTTTCGCACTTGTGTTAGTGTTGAAAAACCACTTTTCGCACTTGTGTTAGTGTTGAAAAACCACTTTTCGCACTTGTGTTAGTGTTGAAAAACCACTTTTCGCACTTGTGTTGGTGCAGGAAACCACTTTTGCACTTGTATTAGTGTGGAAAAAACACTTTTCGCACTTGTGTTAGTGTTGAAAAACCACTTTTCGCACTTGTGTTAGTGTTGAAAAACCACTTTTCGCACTTGTGTTAGTGTTGAAAAACCACTTTTCGCACTTGTGTTGGTGTAGGAAACCACTTTTGCACTTGTATTAGTGTGGAAAAAACACTTTTCGAACTTGTGTTAGTGTTGAAAAACCACTTTTCGCACTTGTGTTAGTGTTGAAAAACCACTTTTCGCACTTGTGTTAGTGTTGAAAAACCACTTTTCGCACTTGTGTTGGTGCAGGAAACCACTTTTGCACTTGTATTAGTGTGGAAAAAACACTTTTTGCACTTGTGATAGTGTTGAAAAACCACTTTTCGCACTTGTGTTAGTGTTGAAAAACCACTTTTCGCACTTGTGTTAGTGTTGAAAAACCACTTTTCACACTTGTGTTGGTGCAGGAAACCACTTTTGCACTTGTATTAGTGTGGAAAAAACACTTTTCGCACTTGTGTTAGTGTTGAAAAACCACTTTTCGCACTTGTGTTAGTGTTGAAAAACCACTTTTCGCACTTGTGTTGGTGCAGGAAACCACTTTTGCACTTGTATTAGTGTGGAAAAAACACTTTTCGCACTTGTGTTAGTGTTGAAAAACCACTTTTCGCACTTGTGTTAGTGTTGAAAAACCACTTTTCGCACTTGTGTTGGTGCAGGAAACCACTTTTGCACTTGTATTAGTGTGGAAAAAACACTTTTCGCACTTGTGTTAGTGTTGAAAAACCACTTTTCGCACTTGTCTGGGTGCAGGAAACCACTTTTGCACTTGTAATAGTGTGGAAAAAACACTTTTTGCACTTGTGATAGTGTTGAAAAACCACTTTTCGCACTTGTGTTAGTGTTGAAAAACCACTTTTCGCACTTGTGTTAGTGTTGAAAAACCACTTTTCGCACTTGTGTTGGTGCAGGAAACCACTTTTGCACTTGTATTAGTGTGGACAAAACACTTTTCGCACTTGTGTTAGTGTTGAAAAACCACTTTTCGCACTTGTGTTAGTGTTGAAAAACCACTTTTCGCACTTGTGTTAGTGTTGAAAAACCACTTTTCGCACTTGTGTTGGTGCAGGAAACCACTTTTGCACTTGTATTAGTGTGGAAAAAACACTTTTCGCACTTGTGTTAGTGTTGAAAAACCACTTTTCGCACTTGTGTTAGTGTTGAAAAACTACTTTTCGCACTTGTGTTGGTGCAGGAAACCACTTTTACACTTGTATTAGTGTGGAAAAAACACTTTTCGCACTTGTGTTAGTGTTGAAAAACCACTTTTCGCACTTGTGTTAGTGTTGAAAAACCACTTTTCGCACTTGTGTTGGTGCAGGAAACCACTTTTGCACTTGTATTAGTGTGGAAAAAACACTTTTCGCGCTTGTGTTAGTGTTGAAAAACCACTTTTCGCACTTGTGTTAGTGTTGAAAAACCACTTTTCGCACTTGTGTTAGTGTTGAAAAACCACTTTTCACACTTGTGTTGGTGCAGGAAACCACTTTTGCACTTGTATTAGTGTGGACAAAACACTTTTCGCACTTGTGTTAGTGTTGAAAAACCACTTTTCGCACTTGTGTTAGTGTTGAAAAACCACTTTTCGCACTTGTGTTAGTGTTGAAAAACCACTTTCGCACTTGTGTTGGTGCAGGAAACCACTTTTGCACTTGTATTAGTGTGGAAAAACACTTTTCGCAATTGTGTTAGTGTTGAAAAACCACTTTTCGCACTTGTGTTAGTGTTGAAAAACCACTTTTCGCACTTGTGTTAGTGTTGAAAAACCACTTTTCGCACTTGTGTTGGTGCAGGAAACCACTTTTCCACTTGTATTAGTGTGGAAAAAACACTTTTCACACTTGTATTAGTGTTGAAAAACCACTTTTCGCACTTGTGTTAGTGTTGAAAAACCACTTTTCGCACTTTTGTTAGTGTTGAAAAACCACTTTTCGCACTTGTGTTGGTGCAGGTAACCACTTTTGCACTTGTATTAGTGTAGAAAAAACACTTTTTGCACATGTGATAGTGTTGAAAAACCACTTTTCGCACTTGTGTTAGTGTTGAAAAACCACTTTTCGCACTTGTGTTAGTGTTGAAAAACCACTTTTCGCACTTCTGTTGGTGCAGGAAACCACTTTTGCACTTGTAATAGTGTGGAAAAAACACTTTTTGCACTTGTGATAGTGTTGAAAAACCACTTTTCGCACTTGTGTTAGTGTTGAAAAACCACTTTTCGCACTTGTGTTAGTGTTGAAAAACCACTTTTCGCACTTGTGTTGGTGCAGGAAACCACTTTTGCACTTGTATTAGTGTGGAAAAAACACTTTTCGCACTTGTGTTAGTGTTGAAAAACCACTTTTCGCACTTGTGTTAGTGTTGAAAAACCACTTTTCGCACTTGTGTTGGTGCAGGAAACCACTTTTGCACTTGTATTAGTGTGGAAAAAACACTTTTCGCGCTTGTGTTAGTGTTGAAAAACCACTTTTCGCACTTGTGTTAGTGTTGAAAAACCACTTTTCGCACTTGTGTTAGTGTTGAAAAACCACTTTTCGCACTTGTGTTGGTGCAGGAAACCACTTTTGCACTTGTATTAGTGTGGACAAAACACTTTTCGCACTTGTGTTAGTGTTGAAAAACCACTTTTCGCACTTGTGTTAGTGTTGAAAAACCACTTTTCACACTTGTGTTAGTGTTGAAAAACCACTTTTCGCACTTGTGTTGGTGCAGGAAACCACTTTTGCACTTGTATTAGTGTGGAAAAAACACTTTTCGCACTTGTGTTAGTGTTGAAAAACCACTTTTCGCACTTGTGTTAGTGTTGAAAAACCATTTTCGCACTTGTGTTAGTGTTGAAAAACCACTTTTCGCACTTGTGTTGGTGCAGGAAACCACTTTTGCACTTGTATTAGTGTGTAAAAAACACTTTTCACACTTGTATTAGTGTTGAAAAACCACTTTTCGCACTTGTGTTAGTGTTGAAAAACCACTTTTCGCACTTGTGTTAGTGTTGAAAAACCACTTTTCGCACTTGTGTTGGTGCAGGTAACCACTTTTGCACTTGTATTAGTGGAGAAAAAACACTTTTTGCACATGTGATAGTGTTGAAAAAACACTTTTCGCACTTGTGTTAGTGTTGAAAAACCACTTTTCGCACTTGTGTTAGTGTTGAAAAACCACGTTTCGCACTTCTGTTGGTGCAGGAAACCACTTTTGCACTTGTAATAGTGTGGAAAAAAACACTTTTTGCACTTGTGATAGTGTTGAAAAAACACTTTTTGCACTTGTGATAGTGTTGAAAAACCACTTTTCGCACTTGTGTTAGTGTTGAAAAACCACTTTTCGCACTTGTGTTAGTGTTGAAAAACCACATTTCGCACCTGTGGTGGTGCAGGAAACCACTTTTGCACTTGTATTAGTGTGGACAAAACACTTTTCGCACTTGTGTTAGTGTTGAAAAACCACTTTTCACACTTGTGTTAGTGTTGAAAAACCACTTTTCGCACTTGTGTTAGTGTTGAAAAACCACTTTTCGCACTTGTGTTGGTGCAGGAAACCACTTTTGCACTTGTATTAGTGTGGAAAATACACTTTTCGCACTTGTGTTAGTGTTGAAAAACCACTTTTCGCACTTGTGTTAGTGTTGAAAAACCACTTTTCGCACTTGTGTTGGTGCAGGAAACCACTTTTGCACTTGTATTAGTGTGGAAAAAACACTTTTCGCACTTGTGTTAGTGTTGAAAAACCACTTTTCGCACTTGTGTTAGTGTTGAAAAACCACTTTTCACAATTTTGTTGGTGCAGGAAACCACTTTTGCACTTGTATTAGTGTGGAAAAAACACTTTTCGCACTTGTGTTAGTGTTGAAAAACCACTTTTCGCACTTGTGTTAGTGTTGAAAAACCACTTTTCGCACTTGTGTTAGTGTTGAAAAACCACTTTCGCACTTGTGTTGGTGCAGGAAACCACTTTTGCACTTGTATTAGTGTGGAAAAAACACTTTTCGCACTTGTGTTAGTGTTGAAAAACCACTTTCCGCACTTGTGTTAGTGTTGAAAAACCACTTTTCGCACTTGTGTTAGTGTTGAAAAACCACTTTTCGCACTTGTGTTAGTGTTGAAAAACCACTTTTCGCACTTGTGTTGGTGTAGGAAACCACTTTTGCACTTGTATTAGTGTGGAAAAACACTTTTCGAACTTGTGTTAGTGTTGAAAAACCACTTTTCGCACTTGTGTTAGTGTTGAAAAACCACTTTTCGCACTTGTGTTAGTGTTGAAAAACCACTTTTCGCACTTGTGTTGGTGCAGGAAATCACTTTTGCACTTGTATTAGTGTGGAAAAAACACTTTTTGCACTTGTGATAGTGTTGAAAAACCACTTTTCGCACTTGTGTTAGTGTTGAAAAACCACTTTTCGCACTTGTGTTAGTGTTGAAAAACCACTTTTCGCACTTGTGTTGGTGCAGGAAACCACTTTTGCACTTGTATTAGTGTGGAAAAAACACTTTTCGCACTTGTGTTAGTGTTGAAAAACCACTTTTCGCACTTGTGTTAGTGTTGAAAAACCACTTTTCGCACTTGTGTTGGTGCAGGAAACCACTTTTGCACTTGTATTAGTGTGGAAAAAACACTTTTCGCACTTGTGTTAGTGTTGAAAAACCACTTTTCCCACTTGTGTTAGTGTTGAAAAACCACTTTTCGCACTTGTGTTAGTGTTGAAAAACCACTTTTCGCACTTGTGTTGGTGCAGGAAACCACTTTTGCACTTGTAGTAGTGTGGAAAAAACACTTTTCACACTTGTATTAGTGTTGAAAAACCACTTTTCGCACTTGTGTTAGTGTTGAAAAACCACTTTTCGCACTTGTGTTGGTGTAGGTAGCCACTTTTGCACTTGTATTAGTGGAGAAAAAACACTTTTTGCACATGTGATAGTGTTGAAAAACCACTTTTCGCACTTGTGTTAGTGTTGAAAAACCACTTTTCGCACTTGTGTTAGTGTTGAAAAAGCACTTTTCGCACTTGTGTTAGTGTTGAAAAACCACTTTTCGCACTTGTGTTAGTGTTGAAAAACCACTTTTCGCACTTGTGTTGGTGCAGGAAACCACTTTTGCACTTGTATTAGTGTGGAAAAACACTTTTCGCACTTGTGTTAGTGTTGAAAAACCACTTTTCGCACTTGTGTTAGTGTTGAAAAACCACTTTTCGCACTTGTGTTAGTGTTGAAAAAACACTTTTCGCACTTGTGTTGGTGCAGGAAACCACTTTTGCACTTGTATTAGTGTGGAAAAAACACTTTTCACACTTGTATTAGTGTTGAAAAACCACTTTTCGCACTTGTGTTAGTGTTGAAAAACCACTTTTCGCACTTGTGTTAGTGTTGAAAAACCACATTTTCGCACTTGTGTTGGTGCAGGTAACCACTTTTGCACTTGTATTAGTGGAGAAAAAATACTTTTTGCACATGTGATAGTGTTGAAAAACCACTTTTCGCACTTGTGTTAGTGTTGAAAAACCACTTTTCGCACTTTTGTTAGTGTTGAAAAACCACTTTTCGCACTTCTGTTGGTGCAGGAAACCACTTTTGCACTTGTAATAGTGTGGAAAAACACTTTTGCACTTGTGATAGTGTTGAAAAACCACTTTTCGCACTTGTGTTAGTGTTGAAAAACCACTTTTCGCACCTGTGGTGGTGCAGGAAACCACTTTTGCACTTGTATTAGTGTGGACAAAACACTTTTCGCACTTGTGTTAGTGTTGAAAAACCACTTTTCTCACTTGTGTTAGTGTTGAAAAACCACTTTTCGCACTTGTGTTAGTGTTGAAAAACCACTTTTCGCACTTGTGTTGGTGCAGGAAACCACTTTTGCACTTGTATTAGTGTGGAAAATACACTTTTCGCACTTGTGTTAGTGTTGAAAAACCACTTTTCGCACTTGTGTTAGTGTTGAAAAACCACTTTTCGCACTTGTGTTGGTGCAGGAAACCACTTTTGCACTTGTATTAGTGTGGAAAAAACACTTTTCGCACTTGTGTTAGTGTTGAAAAACCACTTTTCGCACTTGTGTTAGTGTTGAAAAACCACTTTTCACACTTTTGTTGGTGCAGGAAACCACTTTTGCACTTGTATTAGTGTGGAAAAAACACTTTTCGCACTTGTGTTAGTGTTGAAAAACCACTTTTCGCACTTGTGTTAGTGTTGAAAAACCACTTTTCGCACTTGTGTTAGTGTTGAAAAACCACTTTTCGCACTTGTGTTGGTGCAGGAAACACTTTTGCACTTGTATTAGTGTGGAAAAAACACTTTTCGCACTTGTGTTAGTGTTGAAAAACCACTTTTCGCACTTGTGTTAGTGTTGAAAACCACTTTTCGCACTTGTGTTAGTGTTGAAAAACCACTTTTCGCACTTGTGTTGGTGTAGGAAACCACTTTTGCACTTGTATTAGTGTGGAAAAAACACTTTTCGAACTTGTGTTAGTGTTGAAAAACCACTTTTCGCACTTGTGTTAGTGTTGAAAAACCACTTTTCGCACTTGTGTTAGTGTTGAAAAACCACTTTTCGCACTTGTGTTGGTGCAGGAAACCACTTTTGCACTTGTATTAGTGTGGAAAAAACACTTTTTGCACTTGTGATAGTGTGAAAAACCACTTTTCGCACTTGTGTTAGTGTTGAAAAACCACTTTTCGCACTTGTGTTAGTGTTGAAAAACCACTTTTCGCACTTGTGTTGGTGCAGGAAACCACTTTTTGCACTTGTATTAGTGTGGAAAAAACACTTTTCGCACTTGTGTTAGTGTTGAAAAACCACTTTTCGCACTTGTGTTAGTGTTGAAAAACCACTTTTCGCACTTGTGTTGGTGCAGGAAACCACTTTTGCACTTGTATTAGTGTGGAAAAAACACTTTTCGCACTTGTGTTAGTGTTGAAAAACCACTTTTCGCACTTGTGTTAGTGTTGAAAAACCACTTTTCGCACTTGTGTTGGTGCAGGAAACCACTTTTGCACTTGTATTAGTGTGGAAAATACACTTTTCGCACTTGTGTTAGTGTTGAAAAACCACTTTTCCGCACTTGTGTTAGTGTTGAAAAACCACTTTTCGCACTTGTGTTGGTGCAGGAAACCACTTTTGCACTTGTATTAGTGTGGAAAAAACACTTTTCGCACTTGTGTTAGTGTTGAAAAACCACTTTTCGCACTTGTGTTAGTGTTGAAAACCACTTTTCGCACTTTTGTTGGTGCAGGAAACCACTTTTGCACTTGTATTAGTGTGGAAAAAACACTTTTCGCACTTGTGTTAGTGTTGAAAAACCACTTTTCGCACTTGTGTTAGTGTTGAAAAACCACTTTTCGCACTTGTGTTGGTGCAGGAAACCACTTTTGCACTTGTATTAGTGTGGAAAAAACACTTTTCGCACTTGTGTTAGTGTTGAAAAACCACTTTTCGCACTTGTGTTAGTGTTGAAAACCACTTTTCGCACTTGTGTTAGTGTTGAAAAACCACTTTTCGCACTTGTGTTGGTGTAGGAAACCACTTTTGCACTTGTATTAGTGTGGAAAAAACACTTTTCGAACTTGTGTTAGTGTTGAAAAACACTTTTTCGCACTTGTGTTAGTGTTGAAAAACCACTTTTCGCACTTGTGTTAGTGTTGAAAAACCACTTTTCGCACTTGTGTTGGTGCAGGAAACCACTTTTGCACTTGTATTAGTGTGGAAAAAACACTTTTTGCACTTGTGATAGTGTTGAAAAACCACTTTTCGCACTTGTGTTAGTGTTGAAAAACCACTTTTCGCACTTGTGTTAGTGTTGAAAAACCACTTTTCGCACTTGTGTTGGTGCAGGAAACCACTTTTGCACTTGTATTAGTGTGGAAAAAACACTTTTCGCACTTGTGTTAGTGTTGAAAAACCACTTTTCGCACTTGTGTTAGTGTTGAAAAACCACTTTTCGCACTTGTGTTAGTGTTGAAAAAACACTTTTCGCACTTGTGTTGGTGCAGGAAACCACTTTTGCACTTGTATTAGTGTGGAAAAAACACTTTTCACACTTGTATTAGTGTTGAAAAACCACTTTTCGCACTTGTGTTAGTGTTGAAAAACCACTTTTCGCACTTGTGTTAGTGTTGAAAAACCACATTTTCGCACTTGTGTTGGTGCAGGTAACCACTTTTGCACTTGTATTAGTGGAGAAAAAATACTTTTTGCACATGTGATAGTGTTGAAAAACCACTTTTCGCACTTGTGTTAGTGTTGAAAAACCACTTTTCGCACTTTTGTTAGTGTTGAAAAACCACTTTTCGCACTTCTGTTGGTGCAGGAAACCACTTTTGCACTTGTAATAGTGTGGAAAAAACACTTTTTGCACTTGTGATAGTGTTGAAAAACCACTTTTCGCACTTGTGTTAGTGTTGAAAAACCACTTTTCGCACCTGTGGTGGTGCAGGAAACCACTTTTGCACTTGTATTAGTGTGGACAAAACACTTTTCGCACTTGTGTTAGTGTTGAAAAACCACTTTTCTCACTTGTGTTAGTGTTGAAAAACCACTTTTCGCACTTGTGTTAGTGTTGAAAAACCACTTTTCGCACTTGTGTTGGTGCAGGAAACCACTTTTGCACTTGTATTAGTGTGGAAAATACACTTTTCGCACTTGTGTTAGTGTTGAAAAACCACTTTTCGCACTTGTGTTAGTGTTGAAAAACCACTTTTCGCACTTGTGTTGGTGCAGGAAACCACTTTTGCACTTGTATTAGTGTGGAAAAAACACTTTTCGCACTTGTGTTAGTGTTGAAAAACCACTTTTCGCACTTGTGTTAGTGTTGAAAAACCACTTTTCACACTTTTGTTGGTGCAGGAAACCACTTTTGCACTTGTATTAGTGTGGAAAAAACACTTTTCGCACTTGTGTTAGTGTTGAAAAACCACTTTTCGCACTTGTGTTAGTGTTGAAAAACCACTTTTCGCACTTGTGTTAGTGTTGAAAAACCACTTTTCGCACTTGTGTTGGTGCAGGAAACCACTTTTGCACTTGTATTAGTGTGGAAAAAACACTTTTCGCACTTGTGTTAGTGTTGAAAAACCACTTTTCGCACTTGTGTTAGTGTTGAAAACCACTTTTCGCACTTGTGTTAGTGTTGAAAAACCACTTTTCGCACTTGTGTTGGTGTAGGAAACCACTTTTGCACTTGTATTAGTGTGGAAAAAACACTTTTCGAACTTGTGTTAGTGTTGAAAAACCACTTTTCGCACTTGTGTTAGTGTTGAAAAACCACTTTTCGCACTTGTGTTAGTGTTGAAAAACCACTTTTCGCACTTGTGTTGGTGCAGGAAACCACTTTTGCACTTGTATTAGTGTGGAAAAAACACTTTTTGCACTTGTGATAGTGTTGAAAAACCACTTTTCGCACTTGTGTTAGTGTTGAAAAACCACTTTTCGCACTTGTGTTAGTGTTGAAAAACCACTTTTCGCACTTGTGTTGGTGCAGGAAACCACTTTTGCACTTGTATTAGTGTGGAAAAAACACTTTTCGCACTTGTGTTAGTGTTGAAAAACCACTTTTCGCACTTGTGTTAGTGTTGAAAAACCACTTTTCGCACTTGTGTTGGTGCAGGAAACCACTTTTGCACTTGTATTAGTGTGGAAAAAACACTTTTCGCACTTGTGTTAGTGTTGAAAAACCACTTTTCGCACTTGTGTTAGTGTTGAAAAACCACTTTTCGCACTTGTGTTGGTGCAGGAAACCACTTTTGCACTTGTATTAGTGTGGAAAATACACTTTTCGCACTTGTGTTAGTGTTGAAAAACCACTTTTCGCACTTGTGTTAGTGTTGAAAAACCACTTTTCGCACTTGTGTTGGTGCAGGAAACCACTTTTGCACTTGTATTAGTGTGGAAAAAACACTTTTCGCACTTGTGTTAGTGTTGAAAAACCACTTTTCGCACTTGTGTTAGTGTTGAAAAACCACTTTTCGCACTTTTGTTGGTGCAGGAAACCACTTTTGCACTTGTATTAGTGTGGAAAAAACACTTTTCGCACTTGTGTTAGTGTTGAAAAACCACTTTTCGCACTTGTGTTAGTGTTGAAAACCACTTTTCGCACTTGTGTTAGTGTTGAAAAACCACTTTTCGCACTTGTGTTGGTGTAGGAAACCACTTTTGCACTTGTATTAGTGTGGAAAAAACACTTTTCGAACTTGTGTTAGTGTTGAAAAACCACTTTTCGCACTTGTGTTAGTGTTGAAAAACCACTTTTCGCACTTGTGTTAGTGTTGAAAAACCACTTTTCGCACTTGTGTTGGTGCAGGAAACCACTTTTGCACTTGTATTAGTGTGGAAAAAACACTTTTTGCACTTGTGATAGTGTTGAAAAACCACTTTTCGCACTTGTGTTAGTGTTGAAAAACCACTTTTCGCACTTGTGTTAGTGTTGAAAAACCACTTTTCGCACTTGTGTTGGTGCAGGAAACCACTTTTGCACTTGTATTAGTGTGGAAAAAACACTTTTCGCACTTGTGTTAGTGTTGAAAAACCACTTTTCGCACTTGTGTTAGTGTTGAAAAACCACTTTTCGCACTTGTGTTGGTGCAGGAAACCACTTTTGCACTTGTATTAGTGTGGAAAAAACACTTTTCGCACTTGTGTTAGT